>NC_069499.1:1588300927-1588448427 GCF_027579735.1 Bombina bombina
TACATACATACATACATACATATATAACATACATACATACATACATACATATATAACAAACATACATACATACATATAAAAACACACTTCAAAAAGTGTGCCTCAGCACTTACATGTTCTTTGTCATTGACAGAGTTTTTCTTTTCTTTTCTATGATTTTGTACAGATCTAAAAGTAACACTGTGCTTACCTCGTTACTTACGTAAGCTTGAATGTTTTACATATAATATTTAGTTTTAGTTTTCCTAAATAATAATAAAAATAAATTCCTCAGTTTTTTTCACTTCAGGTTTTTGTGCCTACAGGCACCTGGGATGTAAATCTGGCCCTGTGCACATGTAGAACCCCTGTTGATTTGCAAAGGTCTCTATATATTATATTCACCACCTTTGTTAGTCCCACTCCCCACAATTATCCCCCCAAATATTACATTCTAGGACTGCCACTGGCTGTACTGATGAGCTGTACGAGGTGAAGTATTTTGCACATTGTCTAATGCTTGATTTTGTAGTCAACATATTATGTAATATAATTACTAGGAACTGTTTTATGTGTGCGGCTAAATGATTACATCCCACACATGAACACATGAAATAGTGCGTCCCACACCTAGATCACCATAGCCCACACTGCAATTAATCTGCCAGAGAATGAATGACAGAATGAACCACCACCACTAAAGCCACCAGAACCTCTCACAATGAACAACAACCACTAAAGCCACCAGAGCCTCTCACAATAAACCATCACCAATAAAGTCACCAAAGCCTCTTACAATGAACCACCACCACTAAAGTTACCAGAGCCTCTCACAATGAACCACCACCACTAAAGCTACCAGAGCCTCTCACAATGAACCACCACCACTAAAGCTACCAGAGCCTTTCACAATGAACCACCACCACTAAAGTCACTAGAGCCTCTCACAATGAGCCACCACCACTAAAGTCACTAGAGCCTCTCACAATGAACCACCACCACTAAAGCTACCAGAGCCTCTCACAATGAGCCACCACCACTAAAGTCACCAGAGCCTCTCACAATGAACTACCACCACTAAAGTCACTAGAGCCTCTCACAATGAACCACCACCACTAAAGCTACCAGAGCCTCTCACAATGAACCACCATCACTAAAGCTACCAGAGCCTTTCACAATGAACCGCCACCACTAAAGTCACTAGAGCCTCTCACAATGTACCACCACCACTAAAGACACCAGAGCCTCTCACAATGAGCCACCACCACTAAAGTCACCAGAGCCTCTCACAATGAACCACCACCACTAAAGCTACCAGAGCCTCTCACAATGAACCGCCACCACTAAAGTCACTAGAGCCTCTCACAATGAACCACAACTACTAAAGCTGCCAGAGCTTATCACAATGTACCACCACCACTAAAGTCACCAGAGCCTCTCACAATGAGCCACCACCACTAAAGACACCGGAGCCTCTCACAATGAGCCACCACCACTAAAGTCACCAGAGCCTCTCACAATGTACCACCACCACTAAAGTCACCAGAGCCTCTCACAATGAGCCACCACCACTAAAGACACCAGAGCCTCTCACAATGAACCACCACCACTAAAGCTACCAGAGCCTCTCACAATGAGCCACCACCACTAAAGTCACCAGATCCTCTCACAATGAACTACCACCACTAAAGTCACTAGAGCCTCTCACAATGAACCACCACCACTAAAGCTACCAGAGCCTCTCACAATGAGCCACCACCACTAAAGTCACCAGATCCTCTCACAATGAACCACCACCACTAAAGTCACCAGAGCCTCTCACAAGGAATCACCACCACTAAAGTCACCAGAGCCTATTACAATGAACCGCCACCACTAAAGTCAACAGAGCCTCACAAAATAAACCACCACCATTAAAGCCACCAGAGCCTCTCACAAGGAACCACCACCACTAAAGTCACCAGAGCCTATTACAATGAACCACCAATACTAAAGTCACCAGAGCCTCTCACAATGAACCACCACCAATAAAGTCACTAGAGCCTCTCACAATGAACCACAACCACTAAAGCTGCCAGAGCTTATCACAATGTACCACCACCACTAAAGCTGCCAGAGCTTACCACAATATACCACCACCACTAAAGTCACCAGAACCTCTCAAAATAAACCACCACTAAAGCTACCAGAGCCTCTCACAATGTACCACCACAACTATAGTCACCAGAGCCTCTCACAGTGAACCACCACCACTAAAGCTACCAGAACCTCTTACAATGTAACACCACCACTAAAGCTGCCAGATCTTATCACAACGTAACACCACCACCACTAAAGCCACCAGATCTTACCACAATGTACCACCACCACTAAAGTCACCAGAGCTTACCACAATGTACCACCACCACCACTAAAGCTGCCAGAGCTTACCACAATGTACCACCACCACTAAATCAGAGCTTATCACAATGTACCACCACCACTAAAGCCATCAGAGCTTATCACAATGTACCGCCGCCACTAAAGCTGCAAGAGTTTACCACAATGTACCACCACCACTACATCATAGCTTATCACAATGTACCACCACCACTAAAGCCACCAGAGCTAATCACAATGTACCACCACCACTAAAGCCACCAGAGATTATCACAATGTATCTCCACCACAAAAGCCACCAGAGCTTACCACAATGTACCATCACCACTAAAGCCACCAGAGCTTACCACAATGTACCACCACCACTAAAGCCACCAGAGCTTACCACAAGGTACCACCACCACTAAAGCCATCAGAGCTTATAACAATGTACCGCCGCCACTAAAGCCACCATAGCTTACCACAATGTACCACCACCACTAAAGCTGCCAGAGCTTACCACAATGTACCAACACCACTAAAGCCATCAGAGCTTATCACAATGTACCACCACTAAAACCATCAATGTACCTGCTGCCACTAAAGCCACCATAGCTTACCACAATGTATCACCACCACTAAAGCTAACAGAGCTTATCACAATGTACCACCACCACTAAAACTGCCAGAGCTTATCACAATGTACCGCCGCCACTAAAGCCACCATAGCTAATCACAATGTACCACCACCACTAAAGCCACCAGAAATTACCACAATGTACAACCACCACTAAAGCCACCAGAGCTAATCACAATGTACCACCACCACTAAAGCCACCAGAGATTACCACAATATACCACCACTAAAGCTGCCAGAGATTATCACAATGTACCACCACCACTAAAGCCATCAAAGTTTACCACAATGTACCACCACTACTAAAGCTACCAGAGCTAATTATAATGTACCACCACCACTAAAGCCACCAGAGCTTACCACAATGTACCACCACCACTAAAGCCATCAGAGCTTATCACAATGTACCGCCACCACTAAAGCCATCAGAGCTTATCACAATGTACCGCCGCCACTAAAGCTGCCAGAGATTATCACAATGTATCTCCACCACAAAAGCCACCAGAGCTTACCACAATGTACCACCACCACTAAAGCCACCAGAGCTTACCACAAGGTACCACCACCACTAAAGCCATCAGAGCTTATCACAATGTACCGCCACCACTAAAGCCACCATAGCTTACCGCAATGTACCACTACCACTAAAACCACCATAGCTTACCACAATGTACCACCACCACTAAAGCTGCCAGAGCTTAACACAATGTACCACCACCACTAAAGCCATCAGAGCTTATCACCATGTACCACCACCACTAAAACCATCAGAGTTTTTTTTACAATGTACTGCCTCCACTAAAGCCACCATAGCTTACCACAATGTACCACCAACACTAAAGCCAACAGAGCTTACCACAATGTACCACCACCACTAAAGCCACCAGAGATTACCACAATGTACCACCACCACTACTAAAGCTACCAGAGCTAATTACAATGTAAAACTACCACTAAAGCCACCAGTGCTAATCACAATGTACCACCACCACTAAAGCCACCAGAGCTAATCACAATGTACCACCACCACTAAAGCCACCAGAGATTATCACAATGTACCACCTCCACTAAAGCCATCAAAGCTTACCACAATGTACCACCACTACTAAAGCTACCAGAGCTAATTATAATGTACCACAACCACTAAAGCCACCAGAGCTAATCACAATCTACCACCACCACTAAAGCCACCAGAGCTTATCACAATGAACCACCACCACTAAAGCCATCAGAGCTTACCACAATTTACCACCACCACTAAAGCCATCATAGCTTACCACAATGTAACGTCGCCACTAAAGCCACCATAGCTTACCACAATGTACCACCACCACTAAAGCTGCCAGAGATTACCACAATGTACCACCACCACTAAAGCCATCAGAGCTTATCACAATGTACCACCACCACTAAAACCATCAGAGTCTTTTACAATGTACCTGCTGCCACTAAAGCCACCATAGCTTACCACAATGTACCACCACCACTAAAGCTAACAGAGCTTATCACAATGTACCACCACTACAAAAGCTGCCAGAGCTTATCACAATGTACCGCCACCACTAAAGCCACCACCACTAAAGCCATCATAGCTTACCACAATGTACCGCCGCCACTAAAGCCACCATAGCTTACCACAATGTACCAACAACACTAAAGCTAACAGAGCTTATCACAATGTACCACCACTACTAAAGCTGCCAGAGCTTATCACAATGTACCGCCGCCACTAAAGCCACCACCACTAAAGCCATCATAGCTTACCACAATGTACCGCCGCCACTAAAGCCACCATAGCTTACCACAATGTACCACCACCACTAAAGCTGCCAGAGCTTACCACAATGTACCACCACCACTAAAGCCATCAGAGCTTATCACAATGTAACACCACCACTAAAACCATCAGAGTCTTTTACAATGTACCTGCTTCCACTAAAGCCACCATAGCTTACCACAATGTACCACCACCACTAAAGCTAACAGAGCTTATCACAATGTACCACCACTACTAAAGCTGCCAGAGCTTATCACAATGTACCGCCGCCACTAAAGCCACCATAGCTTAGCACAATGTACCACCACCACTAAAGCCACCAGAGCTAATCACAATGTACCATCACCACTAAAGCCACCAGAGATTATCACAATGTATCTCCACCACAAAAGGCACCAGAGCTTACCACAATGTACCACCACCACTAAAGCCACCAGAGCTTACCACAAGGTACCACCACCACTAAAGCCATCAGAGCGTATCTCAATGTACCGCCGCCACTAAAGCCACCATAGCTTACCACAATGTACCACCACCACTAAAGCTGCCAGAGCTTACCACAATGTACCACCACCACTAAAGCCATCAGAGCTTATCACAATGTACCACCACCACTAAAACCATCAGAGTATTTTACAATGTACCTGCTACCACTAAAGCCACCATAGCTTACCACAATGTACCACCACTAAAGCTGCCAGAGCTTATCACAATGTACCGCCGCCACTAAAGCCACCATAGCTAATCACAATGTACCACCACCACTAAAGCCACCAGAGTATACCACAATGTACCACCACCACTAAAGCCACCAGAGCTAATCACAATGTACCAACACTACTAAAGCCACCAGAGATTACCACAATAAACCACCACCACTAAAGCTGCCAGAGATTATCACAATGTACCACCACCACTAAAGCCATCAAAGCTTACCACAATGTACCACCACTACTAAAGCTAACAGAGGTAATTACAATGTACCACCACCACTAAAGCCACCAGAGCTTACCACAATGTACCACCACCACTAAAGCCATCAGAGCTTATCACAATGTACCGCCACCACTAAAGCCATCAGAGCTTATCACAATGTACCGCCGCCAATAAAGCTGCCAGAGATTATCACAATGTATCTCCACCACAAAAGCCACCAGAGCTTACCACAATGTACCACCTCCACTAAAGCCACCAGAGCTTACCACAAGGTACCACCACCACTAAAGCCATCAGAGCTTATCACAATGTACCGCCACCACTAAAGCCACCATAGCTTACCACAATGTACCACTACCACTAAAACCACCATAGTTTAGCACAATGTACCACCACCACTAAAGCTGCCAGAGCTTACCACAATGTACCACCACCACTAAAGCCATCAGAGTTTTTTTTACAATGTACCGCCGCCACTAAAGCCACCATAGCTTACCACAATGTACCACCACCACTAAAGCCACCAGAGATTACTACAATGTACCTTCACCACTAAAGCTGCCAGAGATTATCACAATGTACCACCACCACTAAAGCTACCAGAGCTAATCACAATGTACCACCACCACTAAAGCCACCAGAGATTATCACAATGTATCTCCACCACAAAAGCCACCAGAGCTTACCACAATGTACCACCACCACTAAAGCCATCAGAGCTTATCACAATGTACCACCACCACTAAAACCATCAGAGTCTTTTACAATGTACCTGCTGCCACTATAGCCACCATAGCTTACCACAATGTACCACCACCAGTAAAGCTAACAGAGCTTATCACAATGTACCACCACTACTAAAGCTGCCAGAGCTTATCACAATGTACCGCCGCCACTAAAGCCACCACCACTAAAGCCATCATAGCTTACCACAATGTACCGCCGCCACTAAAGCCACCATAGCTTACCACAATGTACCACCACCACTAAAGCTGCCAGAGCCATCATAGCTTACCACAATGTACCGCCGCCACTAAAGCCACCATAGCTTACCACAATGTACCACCACCACTAAAGCTAACAGAGCTTATCACAATGTACCATAACTACTAAAGCTGCCAGAGCTTATCACAATGTACCGCCGCCACTAAAGCCACCACCACTAAAGCCATCATAGCTTACCACAATGTACCGCCGCCACTAAAGCCACTATAGCCACTTTAGCTTACCACAATGTACCACCACCACTAAAGCTGCCAGAGCTTACCACAATGTACCACCACCACTAAAGCCATCAGAGCTTATCACAATGTACCACCACCACTAAAACCATCAGAGTCTTTTACAATGTACCTGCTGCCACTAAAGCCACCATAGCTTACCACAATGTACCACCACCACTAAAGCTAACAGAGCTTATCACAATGTACCACCACTACTAAAGCTGCCAGAGCTTATCACAATGTACCGCCGCCACTAAAGCCACCATAGCTTAGCACAATGTACCACCACCACTAAAGCCACCAGAGCTAATCACAATGTACCACCACCACTAAAGCCACCAGAGATTATCACAATGTATCTCCACCACAAAAGGCACCAGAGCTTACCACAATGTACCACCACCACTAAAGCCACCAGAGCTTACCACAAGGTACCACCACCACTAAAGCCATCAGAGCGTATCTCAATGTGCCGCCGCCACTAAAGCCACCATAGCTTACCACAATGTACCACCACCACTAAAGCTGCCAGAGCTTACCACAATGTACCACCACCACTAAAGCCATCAGAGCTTATCACAATGTACCACCACCACTAAAACCATCAGAGTATTTTACAATGTACTTGCTACCACTAAAGCCACCATAGCTTACCACAATGTACCACCACCACTAAAGCTGCCAGAGCTTATCACAATGTACCGCCGCCACTAAAGCCACCATAGCTAATCACAATGTACCACCACCACTAAAGCCACCAGATATTACCACAATGTACCACCACCACTAAAGCCACCAGAGCTAATCACAATGTACCACCACTACTAAAACCACCAGAGATTACCACAATAAACCACCACCACTAAAGCTGCCAGAGATTATCACAATGTACCACCACCACTAAAGCCACCAAAGCTTACCACAATGTACCACCACTACTAAAGCTACCAGAGGTAATTACAATGTACCACCACCACTAAAGCCACCAGAGCTTACCACAATGTACCACCACCACTAAAGCCATCAGAGCTTATCACAATGTACCGCCACCACTAAAGCCATCAGAGCTTATCACAATGTACCGCCGCCAATAAAGCTGCCAGAGATTATCACAATGTATCTCCACCACAAAAGCCACCAGAGCTTACCACAATGTACCACCTCCACTAAAGCCACCAGAGCTTACCACAAGGTACCACCACCACTAAAGCCATCAGAGCTTATCACAATGTACCGCCACCACTAAAGCCACCATAGTTTACCACAATGTACCACTACCACTAAAACCACCATAGTTTAGCACAATGTACCACCACCACTAAAGCTGCCAGAGCTTACCACAATGTACCACCACCACTAAAGCCATCAGAGTTTTTTTACAATGTACTGCCGCCACTAAAGCCACCATAGCTTACCACAATGTACCACCACCACTAAAGCCACCAGAGATTACCACAACGTACCACCACCACTAAAGCCACCAGAGATTACTACAATGTACCTTCACCACTAAAGCTGCCAGAGATTATCACAATGTACCACCACCACTAAAGCAACCAGAGCTTATCACAATGTACCACCACCACTAAAGCCACCAGAGATTACCACAATGTACCACCTCCACTAAAGCTGCCAGAGATTATCACAATGTTCCACCACAACTAAAGCCATCAAAGCTTACCACAATGTACCACCACTACTAAAGCTATCAGAGCTAATTATAATGTACCACCACCACTAAAGCCACCAGAGCTAATCACAGTGTACCACCACCACTAAAGCCACCAGAGCTTATCACAATGAACCACCACCACTAAAGTCATCAGAGCTTACCACAATGTACCACCACCACTAAAGCCATCAGAGCTTACCACAATGTACCACCGCCACTAAAGCCACCATAGCTTACCACAATGTACCACCACCACTAAAGCTGCCAGAGCTTACCTCAATGTACCACCACCACTAAAACTAACAGAGCTTATCACAATGTACCACCACCACTAAAGCTGCCAGAGCTTATCACAATGTACCGCCGCCACTAAAGCCACCATAGCTAATCACAATGTACCACCACCACTAAAGCCACCAGAGATTACCACAATGTACCACCACCACTAAAGCCACCAGAGCTAATCACAATGTACCACCACCACTAAAGCCACCAGAGCTAATCACAATGTACCACCACTACTAAAGCCACCAGAGATTACCACAATATTACACCACCACTAAAGCTGCCAGAGATTATCACAATGTACCACCACCACTAAAGCCATCAAAGCTTACCACAATGTACCACCACTACTAAAGCTACCAGAGCTAATTACAATGTACCACCACCACTAAAGCCACCAGAGCTTACCACAATGTACCACCACCACTAAAGCCATCAGAGCTTATCACAATGTACCGCCACCACTAAAGCCATCAGAGCTTACCACAAGGCACCACCACCACTAAAGCCATCAGAGCTTATCACAATGTACCGCCACCACTAAAGCCACCATAGCTTACCACAATGTACCACTACCACTAAAACCACCATAGCTTACCACAATGTACCACCACCACTAAAGCTGCCAGAGCTTACCACAATGTACCACCACCACTAAAACCATCAGAGTTTTTTTTTACAATGTACCGCCGCCACTAAAGCCACCAGAGATTACCACAATGTACCACCACCACCACTAAAGCCACCAGAGCTAATCACAATGTACCACCACCACTAAAGCCACCAGAGCTAATCACAATGTACCACCACTACTAAAGCCACCAGAGATTACCACAATATTACACCACCACTAAATCCACCAGAGATTACCACAATGTACCACCACCACTAAAGCCACCAGAGCTAATCACAATGTACCACCACCACTAAAGCCACCAGAGATTACCACAATGTACCACCACCATTAAAGCTGCCAGAGATTATCACAATGTACCACCACCACTAAAGCTACCAGAGTTTACCACAATGTACCACCACCAATAAAGATGCCAGAGATTATCACAATGTTCTACCATGACTAAAGCCATCAAAGCTTACCTCAATGTACCACCACTACTAAAGCTACCAGAGCTAATTACAATGCACCACCACCACTAAAGCCACTAGAGCTAATCACAATGTACCACCACCACTAAAGCCACCAGAGCTAATCACAATGTACCACCACCACTAAAGCCACCAGAGATTATAACAATGTACCACCACCACTAAAGCCATCAAAGCTTACCACAATGTACCACCACTACTAAAGCTACCAGAGCTAATTATAATGTACCACCACCACTAAAGCCACCAGAGCTAATCACAATGTACCACCACCACTAAAGCCATCAGAGCTTACCACAATTTACCACCACCACTAAAGCCACCAGAGCTTATCACAATGTACCATCACCACTAAAGCCTCCAGTTAATCACAATGTACCACCACCACTAAAGCCACCAGAGCTTATCACAATGTACCACCACCACTAAAGCTGCCAGAGATTATCACAATGTACCACCACCACTAAAGCCACCAGAGCTTATCACAATGTACCACCACCACTAAAGCTGCCAGAGATTATCACAATGTACCACCACCACTAAAGCTGCCAGAGTTTATCACAATGTACCACCACCGCTAAAGCCACCAGAGCTTACCACAATATACCACCACCACTAAAGCTGCCAGAGCTTACCACAATGTACCACCACCACTAAAACCCCTAGCTGATATTACCCCTTAAACCCCAAGTCATCCATTGAAATAAGCACCCATCACCCTAAACATTATTGATATTGAAATGGCCAGACACTCCTTCACAAAAAACTTCCCTCTGCAATTAATCCCTTAACCCCCTGACCCCAATGCAAAGCTTACCCTGTTATTAAAGTTTAAACCACCTGACCCCATTGCAAAACGTATCCTGCTATTAACCCCTAAACCACCTGATCCCATTAAACACATTACCCTGCTTTTAATCAATAAATCCCCTGACCCCTTTGCAAACCTCATCCTGCTATTAACCCCTAAGCCCCCTGATTTCATTGCAAACCTTACCCTGCTATTAAACCCTAAACCAGATGACCTCATTGCAAACCTTACCCTGCTATTAAACCCTAAACCAGATGACCTCATTGCAAACCTTACCCTGCTATTAAACCCTAAACCAGATGACCTCATTGCAAACCTTACCCTGCTATTAAACCCTAAACCAGATGACCTCATTGCAAACCTTACCCTGCTATTAAACCCTAAACCAGATGACCTCATTGCAAACCTTACCCTGCTATTAAACCCTAAACCAGATGACCTCATTGCAAACCTTACCCTGCTATTAAACCCTAAACCAGATGACCTCATTGCAAACCTTACCCTGCTATTAAACCCTAAACCAGATGACCTCATTGCAAACCTTACCCTGCTATTAAACCCTAAACCAGATGACCTCATTGCAAACCTTACCCTGCTACTAAACCCTAAACCAGATGACCTCATTGCAAACCTTACCCTGCTACTAAACCCTAAACCAGATGACCTCATTGCAAACCTTACCCTGCTATTAAACCCTAAACCAGATGACCTCATTGCAAACCTTACCCTGCTACTAAACCCTAAACCAGATGACCTCATTGCAAACCTTACCCTGCTATTAAACCCTAAACCAGATGACCTCATTGCAAACCTTACCCTGCTACTAAACCCTAAACCAGATGACCTCATTGCAAACCTTACCCTGCTATTAAACCCTAAACCAGATGACCTCATTGCAAACCTTACCCTGCTATTAAACCCTAAACCAGATGACCTCATTGCAAACCTTACCCTGCTATTAAACCCTAAACCAGATGACCTCATTGCAAACCTTACCCTGCTACTAAACCCTAAACCAGATGACCTCATTGCAAACCTTACCCTGCTACTAAACCCTAAACCAGATGACCTCATTGCAAACCTTACCCTGCTACTAAACCCTAAACCAGATGACCTCATTGCAAACCTTACCCTGCTACTAAACCCTAAACCAGATGACCTCATTGCAAACCTTACCCTGCTACTAAACCCTAAACCAGATGACCTCATTGCAAACCTTACCCTGCTACTAAACCCTAAACCAGATGACCTCATTGCAAACCTTACCCTGCTACTAAACCCTAAACCAGATGACCTCATTGCAAACCTTACCCTGCTACTAAACCCTAAACCAGATGACCTCATTGCAAACCTTACCCTGCTATTAAACCCTAAACCAGATGACCTCATTGCAAACCTTACCCTGCTATTAAACCCTAAACCAGATGACCTCATTGCAAACCTTACCCTGCTACTAAACCCTAAACCAGATGACCTCATTGCAAACCTTACCCTGCTACTAAACCCTAAACCAGATGACCTCATTGCAAACCTTACCCTGCTACTAAACCTTACATTTAAAAAACATTATTGCAAAAATCTCTGCAGCTATTAACTCCTAAACAGCCACACCCTATCACAAAAAACCCTCCCATTACAAATCCATAACCACAAATCACCCCACAAAAATGGTAGCCTGCCAAGGGGGAAGTGTGCAGTAGTTGGAGGTCTTAGGGTAGGGGCCAAACAATCATAAAACAGTTTCAAATTTACTTCTATTATCAAATTTGCTTTGTGTCCATGATATTCTGTGTTGTTAGTACCTAGGTAAGTGTCTGAAGCTGCTCCTAAGCTTACTTCCTTGATAACAGACGCAAATTAAAAAGTTGTTTAAAATCACATCATGCTCTACCTGAATCACAAAATAAAATGATTTGGGTTTCTTAATTGTAATGGAGGGTCTGGTTGTATAGGGCACATTTGTTGTGCCTTGTTTAGATGTTGTGCTAGCGCAGACTACACTGTGATTACTAGCGCTATGCACCCCGTTCACAAAAAGACATCAAAAACAAAAAAAACAGCTACTTGTAATCTGAGAGCAAAACTGATGTGAGCGTTTCTTTATTACTCCACTTGCTGCCCATAACAACCAAGGGTCAGTAATGGAATAATTCTAATCTTTACCAAATTAGGGCCTATACTTTTTACACAAGTATGGCCCTTTAATTGTTCCCATACACACAGATTATTATGCTTGGCACGTGTGATGCTGGCTGGCAGAGAGCCGCCATTCACTATCTTTGTTCAGTAAGGGGTTAAACGTATGTGGCCAGCAAATAAATCATGTCAGTAGCTCAGAGCTATCACAATCTTATCACTGCCACACAAAAGGAAAACCTTTTACCTTTTCATCCAGTAGAGAAATCCGCTAGCAAATGTACAGTGATATATAACAGTGCGCTGCTCACTCCACCAATCAGCTTTCAGCTCTAATATTTCCTTTTAAGTGATGCAAAACCTCCTCAGCTTTATACTCATCAGCATTTTACAAAGTGGTATGAAGAGTCTTTCATTTTACAGCTCAAAGCTAAATGAATTGCTGCTGTAATCTCAGTGATACTATAGAGCAACTACAAGAGGATAAAATGCAGAGATGGGGATTTTTTGGGGGGATTTTTTTTGTCATTAAAGGGGCAGGAAACACAATTTTCTTTACTTCTATCAACAAGTGTGCTTCATTCTCTTGATATCCTTTGCTGATGCAGCAAGAGTTAACCACTCGGAACTAGCTAAACATAACTAGTCAGCCAATGACAAGAGAAATGCGTGTAGCCACCAATCAGCAACTTGTTCCCACTAGTGTAGGATATGAACAAACTCTTTTTAAACAAAGGATACCAAAAGAATAACGAAGATTTGAAAATAGGGTCTTAAAAGGACATGCTCTATCTGAATTATGCAAGGTTCATTTTGACTTTCCTACCCCTTTAACAGAAACTGGCTTTGTAATGAATTAAATTAATATATTTACCTAGGAATTCTTGTGTGTATGAGCCTCTTCTACTGAGACCTGTTGTGTGTGTATGAGCCTCTTCTACTGAGACCTGTTGTGTGTGTATGAGCCTCTTCTACTGAGACCGGTTGTGTGTGTATGAGCCTCTTCTACTGAGACCTGTTGTGTGTGTATGAGCCTCTTCTACTGAGACCTGTTGTGTGTGTATGAGCCTCTTCTACTGAGACCTGCTGTGTGTGTATGAGCCTCTTCTACTGAGACCTGTTGTGTGTATGAGCCTATTCTACTGAGACCTGTTGTGTGTGTATGAGCCTCTTCTACTGGTACCTGTTGTGTGTGTATGAGTCTCTTCTACTGAGACCTGTTGTGTGTGTATGAGCCTCTTCTACTGAGACCTGTTGTGTGTGTATGAGCCTCTTCTACTGAGACCTGTTGTGTGTGTATGAGCCTCTTCTACTGATACCTGTTCTGTGTGTATGAGCCTCTTCTACTGAGACCTGTTGTGTGTGTATGAGCCTCTTCTACTGAGACCTGCTGTGTGTGTATGAGCCTCTTCTACTGAGACCTGTTGTGTGTGTATGAGCCTCTTCTACTGAGACCTGCTGTGTGTGTATGAGCCTCTTCTACTGAGACCTGCTGTGTGTGTATGAGCCTCTTCTACTGAGACCTGTTGTGTGTGTATGAGCCTCTTCTACTGAGACCTGTTGTGTGTGTATGAGCCTCTTCTACTGAGACCTGCTGTGTGTGTATGAGCCTCTTCTACTGAGACCTGTTGTGTGTGTATGAGCCTCTTCTACTGAGACCTGTTGTGTGTGTATGAGCCTCTTCTACTGAGACCTGCTGTGTGTGTATGAGCCTCTTCTACTGAGACCTGTTGTGTGTGTATGAGCCTCTTCTACTGAGACCTGCTGTGTGTGTATGAGCCTCTTCTACTGAGACCTGTTGTGTGTGTATGAGTCTCTTCTACTGATACCTGTTCTGTGTGTATGAGCCTCTTCTACTGAGACCTGTTGTGTGTGTATGAGCCTCTTCTACTGAGACCTGTTGTGTGTGTATGAGCCTCTTCTACTGATACCTGTTCTGTGTGTATGAGCCTCTTCTACTGAGACCTGTTGTGTGTGTATGAGCCTCTTCTACTGAGACCTGCTGTGTGTGTATGAGCCTCTTCTACTGAGACCTGTTGTGTGTGTATGAGCCTCTTCTACTGAGACCTGCTGTGTGTGTATGAGCCTCTTCTACTGAGACCTGTTGTGTGTGTATGAGCCTCTTCTACTGAGACCTGCTCTGTGTGTATGAGCCTCTTCTACTGAGACCTGTTGTGTGTGTATGAGCCTCTTCTACTGAGACCTGTTCTGTGTGTATGAGTCTCTTCTACTGATACCTGTTCTGTGTGTATGAGCCTCTTCTACTGAGACCTGTTGTGTGTGTATGAGCCTCTTCTACTGAGACCTGCTGTGTGTGTATGAGCCTCTTCTACTGAGACCTGTTGTGTGTATGAGCCTATTCTACTGAGACCTGTTGTGTGTGTATGAGCCTCTTCTACTGAGACCTGTTGTGTGTGTATGAGTCTCCTACTGAGACCTGTTGTGTGTGTATGAGCCTCTTCTACTGAGACCTGTTGTGTGTGTATGAGCCTCTTCTACTGGTATCTGTTGTGTGTGTATGAGCCTCTTCTACTGGTACCTGTTGTGTGTTTATGAGCCTCTTCTACTGAGACCTGTTGTGTGTGTATGAGCCTCTTCTACTGGTACCTGTTGTGTGTGTATAAGTCTCTTCTACTGAGACCTGTTGTGTGTGTATGCACATCTTCTACTGAGACCTGTTGTGTGTGTATGCACATCTTCTACTGAGACCTGTTGTGTGTGTATGAGCCACTTCTACTGAGACCTGTTGTGTGTGTATGAGCCTCTTCTACTGGTACCTGTTGTGTGTTTATGAGCCACTTCTACTGAGACCTGTTGTGTGTGTATGCACATCTTCTACTGAGACCTGTTGTGTGTGTATGAGTCTCTTCTACTGAGACCTGTTGTGTGTGTATGAGCCTTTTCTACTGAGACCTGTTGTGTGTGTATGAGCCTATTCTAATGAGACCTGTTGTGTGTTTATGAGCCACTTCTACTGAGACCTGTTGTGTGTGTATGCACATCTTCTACTGAGACCTGTTGTGTGTGTATGAGCCTCTTCTACTGAGACCTTTTGTGTGTGTATGAGCCTTTTCTACTGAGACCTGTTGTGTGTGTATGAGCCTATTCTACTGAGACCTGTTGTGTGTGTATGAGCCTTTTCTACTGAGACCTGTTGTGTGTGTATGCGCATCTTCTACTGAGACCTGTTGTGTGTGCATGAGTCTCTTCTACTGAGACCTGTTGTGTGTGTATGAGCCTTTTCTACTGAGACCTGTTGTGTGTGTATGAGCCTCTTCTACTGAGACCTGTTGTGTGTGTATGAGCCTTTTCTACTGAGACCTGTTGTGTGTGTATGAGCCTTTTCTACTGAGACCTGTTGGGTGTGTATGAGCCTTTTCTACTGAGACCTTTTGTGTGTGCATGAGCCTCTTCTACTGAGACCTGTTGTGTGTGTATGAGCCTTTTCTACTGAGACCTGTTGTGTGTGTATGAGCCTTTTCTACTGAGACCTGTTGTGTGTGTATGAGCCTTTTCTACTGAGACCTGTTGTGTGTGTATGAGCCTCTTCTACTGAGACCTGTTGTGTGTGTATGAGCCTTTTCTACTGAGACCTGTTGTGTGTGTATGAGCCTTTTCTACTGAGACCTGTTGTGTGTGTATGAGCCTTTTCTACTGAGACCTGTTGGGTGTGTATGAGCCTTTTCTACTGAGACCTTTTGTGTGTGCATAAGCCTCTTATACTGAGACCTGTTCCACCAAGACAAAGCATTATTTCACAATTTGTTTGGTGCCATAGTTGTCATTGCTGAAGCAATTTAAATTGCTGGATCAACTCCTATATAAACCATTCCTACATCTGCAGTATCACATCTGGGAGCAAGTTCTGTGACCAGTGATGATGTGATGGTGTCAGCTGTGACACCAAGGGCAAACTCTTGTTTTTGTTATATATGTAGAGTAGTGTGCAGCAGGGACCTAGGTATTATTTTTACTTCCACTATTTAGCATAAATGATGGACTTTAAGTCTGTTCTATACTACTGCATAATGATTCTGTCTTTTTACAAATAAAATATTAATATTTTATGTTTAGATTCTTTTTTTTATTAATGATTTGAATTTGTTTCTGCAGTTAATAGCTAATGACCTCTGTAGATGTTCGTGTTGGTAACTCACTATTGTTTTTCTAGAGTATATCAGTAGGGGGAGATCTCTCTCCATTTCTTCCCCTGATCTTCGTTTGTTTTCTTGCATTATGAAACTCTGGCCTTAAGGAATATAAAAGTTGATTAATAATCCTTATTTCCACGGAGGATTCTCAGCACTTTTTCTTTCCACATTTGGCTGGTTAGATGCAGAGCGTATGGTACATATACATATGTATAATATTTGTGGCATATACTGTATGTTACCTTATTTGTGTTTACAGTAAGTGCACATGGCGATAGTGTAAGTATTGTTGTGCAGCTGATATAACGATTTCCCAGTCAAGTCACAGTAGAAACTGCTGGACTGTGTCTGCTAAACAACGCTATCACTAATTGTTAATTCTGTTAAAATACTAAATAAGTATGCAATGAGAGAGGGCATCTTTACAGTGTAAGTGTGGGTATCTGTCTGTGTCTGCTAAACAGCGCTACCACCTATCTAATATTCTGTTATAATACTAAATAAGAATGCAATGAGATAGGGCATCTTTAGACTGTAAGTATGGGTATCTGTCTGCGTCTGCTAAACAGTGCTACTGCCTATCTCATATTCTGTTATAATACTAAATAAGTATGCAATGAGATAGGGCATCTTTAGAGTGTAAGTATGGGTATCTGTCTACGTCTGCTAAACAGCGCTACTGCCTATCTCATATTCTGTTATAATACTAAATAAGTACGCAATGAGATAGGGCATCTTTAGACTGTAAGTATGGGTATCTGTCTGCGTCCGCTAAACAGCGCTACTGCCTATCTAATATTCTGTTATAATACTAAATAAGAATGCAATGAGATAGGGCATCTTTAGACTGTAAGTGTGGGTATCTGTCTGTGTCTGCTAAACAGCGCTACTGCCTATCTAATATTCTGTTATAATACTAAATAAGAATGCAATGAGATAGGGCAGCTTTAGAGTGTAAGTGTGGGTATCTGTCTGTGTCTGCTAAAAAGCGCTACCACCTATCTAATATTCTGTTATAATACTAAATAAGTATGCAATGAGATAGGGCATCTTTAGACTGTAAGTATGGGTATCTGTCTGCGTCTGCTAAACAGTGCTACTGCCTATCTCATATTCTGTTATAATACTAAATAAGAATGCAATGAGATAGGGCATCTTTAGAGTGTAAGTATGGGTATCTGTCTGTGTCTACTAAACAGCGCTACCACCTATCTAATATTCTGTTATAATACTAAATAAGAATGCAATGGGATAGGGCATCTTTACAGGGTAAGTATGGGTATCTGTCTGTGTCTGCTAAAAAGCACTACCACCTATCTAATATTCTGTTATAATACTAAATAAGTATGCAATGAGATAGGGCATCTTTAGACTGTAAGTATGGGTATCTGTCTGCGTCTGCTAAACAGTGCTACTGCCTATCTCATATTCTGTTATAATACTAAATAAGAATGCAATGAGATAGGGCATCTTTAGAGTGTAAGTATGGGTATCTGTCTGTGTCTACTAAACAGCGCTACCACCTATCTAATATTCTGTTATAATACTAAATGCAATGAGATAGGGCATCTTTAGAGTGTAAGTGTGGGTATCTGTCTGCATCTGCTAAACAGTGCTACTGCCTATCTCATATTCTGTTATAATACAAAATAAGAATGCAATGAGATAGGGCATCTTTAGAGTGTAAGTGTGGGTATCTGTCTGCGTCTGTTAAACAGCGCTACTGCCTATCTCATATTCTGTTATAATACTAAATAAGTACGCAATGAGATAAGGCATCTTTACAGTGTAAGTATGGGTATCTGTCTGTGTCTGCTAAACAGCGCTACTGCCTATCTCATATTCTGTTGTAATACTAAATATGTATGCAATGAAATAGGGCATCTTTACACTGTAAATATGGGCATCTTTCTGCATCTGCTAAACAGCGCTACTGCCTATCTCATATTCTGTTATAATACTAAATAAGTACGCAATGAGATAAGGCATATTTACAGTGTAAGTATGGGTATCTGTCTGTGTCTGCTAAACAGCGCTACTGCCTATCTCATATTCTGTTATAATACTAAATAAGTATGCAATGAGATAGGGCATCTTTAGAGTGTAAGTAGGGGTATCTGTCTGCGTTTGCTAAACAGCGCTACTGCCTATCTCATATTCTGTTATAATACTAAATAAGTATGCAATGAGATAGGGCATCTTTAGAGTGTAAGTATGGGTATCTGTCTGTGTCTGCTAAACAGCGCTACTGCCTATCTCATATTCTGTTATAATACTAAATAAGTACGCAATGAGATAAGGCATCATTACAGTATAAGTATGGGTATCTTTCTGCATCTGCTAAACAGCGCTACTGCCTATCTCATATTCTGTTATAATACTAAATAAGTACGCAATGAGATAAGGCATCTTTGCAGTGCAAGTATGGGTATCTGTCTGTGTCTGCTAAACAGTGCTACTGCCTATCTCATATTCTGTTATAATACTAAATAAGTATGCAATGAGATAGGGCATCTTTGGAGTGTAAGTATGGGTATCTTTCTGTGCCTGCTAAACAGCGCTACTGCCTATCTCATATTCTGTTATAATACTAAATAAGTATGCAATGAGATAGGATATCTTTACAGAGTAAGTTTAGGTATCTGTCTGTGTCTGCTAAACAGCGCTACTGCCTATCTCATATTCTGTTATAATACTAAATAAGTACGCAATGAGATAGGGCATCTTTTCAGTGTAAGTATGGGTATCTGTCTGTGTCTGCTAAACAGTGCTACTGCCTATCTAATATTCTGTTATAATACTAAATAAGTATGCAATGAGATAGGGCATCTTTACAGAGTAAGTATGGGTATCTGTCTGCGTCTGCTAAACAGTGCTACTGCCTATCTCATATTCTGTTATAATACTAAATAAGTATGCAATGAAATAGTGCATCTTTACAGGGTTAGTATGAGTATAGGTCTGTGTCTGCTAAACAGCGCTACTGCCTATCTCATATTCTGTTATAATACTAAATAAGTATGCAATGAGATAGGGCATCGTAACAGTGTAAGTATGGGTTTCTGTCTGCGTCTGCTAAACAGTGCTACTGCCTATCTCATATTCTGTTATAATACTAAATAAGTATGCAACGAGATAGGGCATCTATAAAGGGTAAGTATGGGTATTTGTATGAGTCTGCTAAACAGTGCTACTGCCTATCTCATATTCTGTTATAATACTAAATAAGTATGCAATGAGATAGGGCATCTTTACAGTATAAGTATGGGTATCTTTCTGTGTCTGCTAAACAAAGCTACCGCCTATCTCATATTCTGTTATAATACTAAATAAGTATGCAATGAGATAGGGCATCTTTAGAGGGTAAGTATGGGTATCTAACTGTGTCTGCTAAACAGCGCTACCACCTGTCTCATATTCTGTTATAATACTAAATAAATATGCAATGAGATAGGGCATCTTTAGAGTTTAAGTATGGGCATCTGTCTGCATCTGCTAAATAGCGCTACTGCCTATCTCATATTCTGTTATAATACTAAATAAGTATGCAATGAGATAGGGCATCTTTAGAGTGTAAGTGTGGGTATCTGTCTGTGTCTGCTAAACAGCGCTACCACCTGTCTCATATTCTGTTATAATACTAAATAAGTATGCAATGAGATAGGGTATCTTTAGAGTGTAAGTATGGGTATCTGTCTGCGTTTGCTAAACAGCGCTACTGCATATCTCATATTCTGTTATAATATTAAATAAGTATGCAATGAGATAGGGCATCTTTAGACTGTAAGTATGGGTATCTGTCTGCGTCTGCTAAACAGCGCTACTGCCTATCTCATATTCTGTTATAATACTAAATAAGTATGCAATGAGATAGGGCATCTATAAAGGGTAAGTATGGGTATTTGTATGAGTCTGCTAAACAGTTCTACTGCCAATCTCATATTCTGTTATAATACTAAATAAGTATACAATGAGATAGGGCATCTTTACATTATAAGTATGGGTATCTTTCTGTGTCTGCTAAACAGAGCTACCGTCTATCTCATATTCTGTTATAATACTAAATAAGTATGCAATGAGATAGGGCATCTTTACAGGGTATGTATGGGTATCTGTCTGTGTCTGCTAAACAGCGCTACTGCCTATCTCATATTCTGTTATAATACTAAATAAGTATGCAATGAGATAGCGCATCTTTAGAGTGTAAGTATGGGAATCTGTCTGTGTCATCTAAACAGGGCTACCACCTGTCTCATATTCTGTTATAATACTAAATAAGTATGCAATGAGATCGGGCATCTTTAGAGTGTAAGTATGGGAATCTGTCTGCGTCATCTAAACAGGGCTACCACCTGTCTCATATTCTGTTATAATACTAAATAAGTATGCAATGAGATAGGGCATCTTTAGAGTGTAAGTATGGGTATCTGTCTGCATCTGCTAAATGGCGCTACTGCCTATCTCATATTCTGTTATAATACTAAATAAGTATGCAATGAGATAGGGCAACTTTACAGGGTAAAAATGGGTATCTGTCTGCATCAGCTAAACAGCGCTACTGCCTATCTCATATTCTGTTGTAATACTAAATATGTATGCAATGAAATAGGGCTTCTTTACACTGTAAATATGGGCATCTTTCTGCATCTGCTAAACAGCGCTACTGCCTATCTCATATTCTGTTATAATACTAAATAAGTACGCAATGAGATAAGGCATCTTTACAGTGTAAGTAGGGGTATCTGTCTGCGTCTGCTAAACAGCGCTACTGCATATCTCATATTCTGTTATAATACTAAATATGTATGCAATGAGACAGGGCATCTTTACACTGTAAATATGGGTATCTTTCTGCATCTGCTAAACAGCGCTACTGCCTATCTCATATTCTGTTATAATACTAAATAAGTACGCAATGAGATAAGGCATCTTTACAGTGTAAGTATGTGTATCTGTCTGTGTCTGCTAAACAGCGCTACTGCCTATCTCATATTCTGTTATAATACTAAATAAGTATTCAATGAGATAGGGCATCTTTAGAGTGTAAGTATGGGTATCTGTCTGTGTCTGCTAAACAGCGCTACTGCCTATCTCATATTCTGTTATAATACTAAATAAGTATGCAATGAGATAGGGCATTTTTAGAGTGTAAGTATGGGTATCTATCTGCGTTTGCTAAACAGCGCTACTGCCTATCTCATATTCTGTTATAATACTAAATAAGTATGCAATGAGATAGGGCATTTTTAGAGTGTAAGTATGGGTATCTGTCTGCGTTTGCTAAACAGCGCTACTGCCTATCTCATATTCTGTTATAATACTAAATAAGTATGCAATGAGATAGGGCATCTTTAGAGTGTAAGTATGGGTATCTGTCTGCGTATGCTAAACAATTAGTTAAATATATATATATCTTGCAGCGCCACTGAACTTAACCATACAAGCTGTACCAAAAATGCGGAATCTCCCAACCAGATTCCAAATAATGATATAGAGTAAAAGGCCAGAGGGTACAGCGCTGCAACACCTTTGAGTAGGGGTTGACAGCTTAAGATGGTGTCCACGATTGGATGTGTGTACGTATAGAGATAATAGTTATTAAAATTTATTAAAATTAAAATCAGTCTAAAAACAGTCTGAAATCGATCAGTGTTTTTAATAATAAAATGTGAGTTTTAATGTAACATAGATAAAAAATAAAATGAAATAAAATGAATTATACAATATGACAATTGGTTAGGATCCTAACATACAATGGAATATATATATAGTATATAAAAATACTAAATAAGTACGCAATGAGATAGGGCATCTTTACACTGTAAATATGGGCATCTGTCTGCATCTGCTAAACAGCGCTACTGCCTATCTCATATTCTGTTATAATATTAAATAAGTACGCAATGAGATAAGGCATCTTTACAGTGTAAGTAGGGGTATCTGTCTGCGTCTGCTAAACAGCGCTACTGCCTATCTCATATTCTGTTATAATATTAAATATGTATGCAATGAGATAGGGCATCTTTACACTGTAAATATGGGTATCTTTCTGCATCTGCTAAACAGCGCTACTGCCTATCTCATATTCTGTTATAATACTAAATAAGTACGCAATGAGATAAGGCATCTTTACAGTGTAAGTAGGGGTATCTGTCTGCGTCTGCTAAACAGTGCTACTGCCTATCTCATATTCTGTTATAATACTAAATAAGTACGCAATGAGATAAGGCATCATTACAGTATAAGTATGGGTATCTTTCTGCATCTGCTAAACAGCGCTACTGCCTATCTCATATTCTGTTATAATACTAAATAAGTACGCAATGAGATAAGGCATCTTTACAGTGCAAGTATGGGTATCTGTCTGTGTCTGCTAAACAGTGCTACTGCCTATCTCATATTCTGTTATAATACTAAATAAGTATGCAATGAGATAGGGCATCTTTGGAGTGTAAGTATGGGTATCTTTCTGTGCCTGCTAAACAGCGCTACTGCCTATCTCATATTCTGTTATAATACTAAATAAGTATGCAATGAGATAGGATATCTTTACAGAGTAAGTTTAGGTATCTGTCTGTGTCTGTTAAACAGCGCTACTGCCTATTTCATATTATGTTATAATACTAAATAAGTACGCAATGAGATAGGGCATCTTTTCAGTGTAAGTATGGGTATCTGTCTGTGTCTGCTAAACAGTGCTACTGCCTATCTAATATTCTGTTATAATACTAAATAAGTATGCAATGAGATAGGGCAGCTTTACAGGGTAAGTATGGGTATCTGTCTGCGTCTGCTAAACAGTGCTACTGCCTATCTAATATTCTGTTATAATACTAAATAAATATGCAATGAAATAGTGCATCTTTACAGGGTTAGTATGAGTATAGGTATGTGTCTGCTAAACAGCGCTACTGCCTATCTCATATTCTGTTATAATACTAAATAAGTATGCAATGAGATAGGGCATCGTACAAGTGTAAGTATGGGTTTCTGTCTGCGTCTGCTAAACAGTGCTACTGCCTATCTCATATTCTGTTATAATACTAAATAAGTATGCAACGAGATAGGGCATCTATAAAGGGTAAGTATGGGTATTTGTATGAGTCTGCTAAACAGTGCTACTGCCAATCTCATATTCTGTTATAATACTAAATAAGTATGCAATGAGATAGGGCATCTTTACAGTATAAGTATGGGTATCTTTCTGTGTCTGCTAAACAAAGCTACCGCCTATCTCATATTCTGTTATAATACTAAATAAGTATGCAATGAGATAGGGCATCTTTAGAGTGTAAGTATGGGTATCTAACTGTGTCTGCTAAACAGCGCTACCACCTGTCTCATATTCTGTTATAATACTAAATAAATATGCAATGAGATAGGGCATCTTTAGAGTTTAAGTATGGGCATCTGTCTGCATCTGCTAAATAGCGCTACTGCCTATCTCATATTCTGTTATAATACTAAATAAGTATGCAATAAGATAGGGCATCTTTAGAGGGTAAGTATGGGTATTTGTATGAGTCTGCTAAACAGTTCTACTGCCAATCTCATATTCTGTTATAATACTAAATAAGTATACAATGAGATAGGGCATCTTTACATTATAAGTATGGGTATCTTTCTGTGTCTGCTAAACAGAGCTACAGTCTATCTCATATTCTGTTATAATACTAAATAAGTATGCAATGAGATAGGGCATCTTTACAGGGTATGTATGGGTATCTGTCTGTGTCTGCTAAACAGCGCTACTGCCTATCTCATATTCTGTTATAATACTAAATAAGTATGCAATGAGATAGGGCATCTTTAGAGTGTAAGTATGGGAATCTGTCTGTGTCATCTAAACAGGGCTACCACCTGTCTCATATTCTGTTATAATACTAAATAAGTATGCAATGAGATAGGGCATCTTTAGAGTGTAAGTATGGGAAACTGTCTGTGTCATCTAAACAGGGCTACCACCTGTCTCATATTCTGTTATAATACTAAATAAGTATGCAATGAGATAGGGCATCTTTAGAGTGTAAGTATGGGTATCTGTCTGAGTCTGCTAAACAGCGCTACTGCCTATCTCATATTCTGTTATAATACTAAATAAGTATGCAATGAGATAGGGCATCTTTAGAGTGTAAGTATGGGTATCTGTCTGCATCAGCTAAACAGCGCTACAGCCTATCTCATATTCTGTTATAATACTAAATAAGTATGCAATGAGATAGGGCATCTTTAGAGTGTAAGTATGGGAATCTGTCTGCGTCTGCTAAACAGGGCTACCAGCCTATCTCATATTCTGTTATAATACTAAATAAGTATGCAATGAGATAGGGCATCTTTAGAGTGTAAGTAGGGGCATCTGTCTGCATCTGCTAAACTGCGCTACTGCCTATCTCATATTCTGTTATAATACTAAATAAGTATGCAATGAGATAGGGCAACTTTACACGGTAAAAATGGGTATCTTTCTGCATCTGCTAAACAGCGCTACTGCCTATCTCATATTCTGTTATAATACTAAATATGTATGCAATGAGATAGGGCATCTTTACACTGTAAATATGGGTATCTTTCTGCTTCTGCTAAACAGCGCTACTGCCTATCTCATATTCTGTTATAATACTAAATAAGTACGCAATGAGATAAGGCATCTTTACAGTGTAAGTATGGGTATCTGTCTGTGTCTGCTAAACAGCGCTACTGCCTATCTCATATTCTGTTATAATACTAAATAAGTATGCAATGAGATAGGGCATCTTTAGAGTGTAAGTATGGGTATCTGTCTGTGTCTGCTAAACAGCGCTACTGCCTATCTCATATTCTGTTATAATACTAAATAAGTATGCAATGAGATAGGGCATTTTTAGAGTGTAAGTATGGGTATCTGTCTGCGTTTGCTAAACAGCGCTACTGCCTATCTCATATTCTGTTATAATACTAAATAAGTATGCAATGAGATAGGGCATTTTTAGAGTGTAAGTATGGGTATCTGTCTGCGTTTGCTAAACAGCGCTACTGCCTATCTCATATTCTGTTATAATACTAAATAAGTATGCAATGAGATAGGGCATTTTTAGAGTGTAAGTATGGGTATCTGTCTGCGTTTGCTAAACAGCGCTACTGCCTATCTCATATTCTGTTATAATACTAAATAAGTATGCAATGAGATAGGGCATCTTTAGAGTGTAAGTATGGGTATCTGTCTGCGTATGCTAAACAATTAGTTAAATATATATATATCTTGCAGCGCCACTGAACTTAACCATACAAGCTGTACCAAAAATGCGGAATCTCCCAACCAGATTCCAAATAATGATATAGAGTAAAAGGCCAGAGGGTACAGCGCTGCAACACCTTTGAGTAGGGGTTGACAGCTTAAGATGGTGTCCACGATTGGATGTGTGTACGTATAGAGATAATAGTTATTAAAATTTATTAAAATTAAAATCAGTCTAAAAACAGTCTGAAATCGATCAGTGTTTTTAATAATAAAATGTGAGTTTTAATGTAACATAGATAAAAAATAAAATGAAATAAAATGAATTATACAATATGACAATTGGTTAGGATCCTAACATACAATGGAATATATATATAGTATATAAAAATACTAAATAAGTACGCAATGAGATAGGGCATCTTTACACTGTAAATATGGGCATCTGTCTGCATCTGCTAAACAGCGCTACTGCCTATCTCATATTCTGTTATAATATTAAATAAGTACGCAATGAGATAAGGCATCTTTACAGTGTAAGTAGGGGTATCTGTCTGCGTCTGCTAAACAGCGCTACTGCCTATCTCATATTCTGTTATAATATTAAATATGTATGCAATGAGATAGGGCATCTTTACACTGTAAATATGGGTATCTTTCTGCATCTGCTAAACAGCGCTACTGCCTATCTCATATTCTGTTATAATACTAAATAAGTACGCAATGAGATAAGGCATCTTTACAGTGTAAGTAGGGGTATCTGTCTGCGTCTGCTAAACAGTGCTACTGCCTATCTCATATTCTGTTATAATACTAAATAAGTACGCAATGAGATAAGGCATCTTTACAGTGCAAGTATGGGTATCTGTCTGTGTCTGCTAAACAGTGCTACTGCCTATCTCATATTCTGTTATAATACTAAATAAGTATGCAATGAGATAGGGCATCTTTGGAGTGTAAGTATGGGTATCTTTCTGTGCCTGCTAAACAGCGCTACTGCCTATCTCATATTCTGTTATAATACTAAATAAGTATGCAATGAGATAGGATATCTTTACAGAGTAAGTTTAGGTATCTGTCTGTGTCTGTTAAACAGCACTACTGCCTATTTCATATTATGTTATAATACTAAATAAGTACGCAATGAGATAGGGCATCTTTTCAGTGTAAGTATGGGTATCTGTCTGTGTCTGCTAAACAGTGCTACTGCCTATCTAATATTCTGTTATAATACTAAATAAGTATGCAATGAGATAGGGCAGCTTTACAGGGTAAGTATGGGTATCTGTCTGCGTCTGCTAAACAGTGCTACTGCCTATCTAATATTCTGTTATAATACTAAATAAATATGCAATGAAATAGTGCATCTTTACAGGGTTAGTATGAGTATAGGTATGTGTCTGCTAAACAGCGCTACTGCCTATCTCATATTCTGTTATAATACTAAATAAGTATGCAATGAGATAGGGCATCGTAAAAGTGTAAGTATGGGTTTCTGTCTGCGTCTGCTAAACAGTGCTACTGCCTATCTCATATTCTGTTATAATACTAAATAAGTATGCAACGAGATAGGGCATCTATAAAGGGTAAGTATGGGTATTTGTATGAGTCTGCTAAACAGTGCTACTGCCAATCTCATATTCTGTTATAATACTAAATAAGTATGCAATGAGATAGGGCATCTTTACAGTATAAGTATGGGTATCTTTCTGTGTCTGCTAAACAAAGCTACCGCCTATCTCATATTCTGTTATAATACTAAATAAGTATGCAATGAGATAGGGCATCTTTAGAGGGTAAGTATGGGTATCTAACTGTGTCTGCTAAACAGCGCTACCACCTGTCTCATATTCTGTTATAATACTAAATAAATATGCAATGAGATAGGG
Source organism: Bombina bombina (assembly GCF_027579735.1). NCBI lineage: Eukaryota > Metazoa > Chordata > Amphibia > Anura > Bombinatoridae > Bombina > Bombina bombina. The sequence continues at coordinate 1,588,329,103 of NC_069499.1, forward strand.
CATCTTTAGAGTTTAAGTATGGGCATCTGTCTGCATCTGCTAAATAGCGCTACTGCCTATCTCATATTCTGTTATAATACTAAATAAGTATGCAATAAGATAGGGCATCTTTAGAGTGTAAGTGTGGGTATCTGTCTGTGTCTGCTAAACAGCGCTACCACCTGTCTCATATTCTGTTATAATACTAAATAAGTATGCAACGAGATAGGGTATCTTCAGAGTGTAAGTATGGGTATCTGTCTGTGTTTGCTAAACAGTGCTACTGCCTATCTCATATTCTGTTATAATACTAAATAAGTATGCAATGAGATAGGGCATCTATAAAGGGTAAGTATGGGTATTTGTATGAGTCTGCTAAACAGTTCTACTGCCAATCTCATATTCTGTTATAATACTAAATAAGTATACAATGAGATAGGGCATCTTTACATTATAAGTATGGGTATCTTTCTGTGTCTGCTAAACAGAGCTACCGTCTATCTCATATTCTGTTATAATACTAAATAAGCATGCAATGAGATAGGGCATCTTTACAGGGTAAGTATGGGTATCTGTCTGTGTCTGCTAAACAGCGCTACTGCCTATCTCATATTCTGTTATAATACTAAATAAGTATGCAATGAGATAGGGCATCTTTACAGGGTATGTATGGGTATCTGTCTGTGTCTGCTAAACAGCGCTACCACCTGTCTCATATTCTGTTATAATACTAAATAAGTATGCAATGAGATAGGGCATCTTTAGAGTGTAAGTATGGGTATCTGTCTGCGTTTGCTAAACAGCGCTACTGCCTATCTCATAATCTGTTATAATATTAAATAAGTATGCAATGAGATACGGCATCTTTAGACTGTAAGTATGGGTATCTGTCTGCGTCTGCTAAACAGCGCTACTGCCTATCTTATATTCTGTTATAATACGAAATAAGTATGCAATGAGATAAGGCATCATTACAGTATAAGTATGGGTATCTTTCTGTGTCTGCTAAACAGAGCTACCGCCTATCTCATATTCTGTTATAATACTTAATAAATATGCAATGAGATAGGGCATCTTTACAGTATAAGTATGGGTATCTTTCTGTGTCTGCTAAACAGAGCTACCGCCTATCTCATATTCTGTTATAATACTAAATAAGTATGCAATGAGATAGGGCATCTTTGGAGTGTAAGTATGGGTATCAAACTGTGTCTGCTAAACAGCGCTACCACCTTTCTCATATTCTGTTATAATACTAAATAAATATGCAATGAGATAGGGCATCTTTTGAGTTTAAGTATGGGCATCTGTCTGCATCTGCTAAATAGCGCTACTGCCTATCTCATATTCTGTTATAATACTAAATAAGTATGCAATGAGATAGGGCATCTTTAGAGTGTAAGTGTGGGTATCTGTCTGTGTCTGCTAAACAGCGCTACCACCTGTCTCATATTCAGTTATAATACTAAATAAGTATGCAATGAGATAGGGCATCTTTAGAGTGTAAGTATGGGTATCTGTCTGCGTTTGCTAAACAGCGCTACTGCCTATCTCATATTCTGTTATAATATTAAATAAGTATGCAATGAGATAGGGTATCTTTAGACTGTAAGTATGGGTATCTGTCTGCGTCTGCTAAACAGCGCTACTGCCTATCTCATATTCTGTTATAATACTAAATAAGTATGCAATGAGATAGGGCATCTATAAAGTGTAAGTATGGGTATTTGTATGAGTCTGCTAAACAGTGCTACTGCCAATCTCATATTCTGTTATAATACTAAATAAGTATACAATGAGATAGGGCATCTTTACATTATAAGTATGGGTATCTTTCTGTGTCTGCTAAACAGAGCTACCGCCTATCTCATATTCTGTTATAATACTAAATAAGTATGCAATGAGATAGGGCATCTTTAGAGTGTAAGTATGGGCATCTGTCTGCATCTGCTAAATAGCGCTACTGCCTATCTCATATTCTGTTATAATACTAAATAAGTATGCAATGAGATAGGGCATCTATAAAGGGTAAGTATGGGTATTTGTATGAGTCTGCTAAACAGTTCTACTGCCAATCTCATATTCTGTTATAATACTAAATAAGTATACAATGAGATAGGGCATCTTTACATTATAAGTATGGGTATCTTTCTGTGTCTGCTAAACAGAGCTACAGTCTATCTCATATTCTGTTATAATACTAAATAAGTATGCAATGAGATAGGGCATCTTTACAGGGTATGTATGGGTATCTGTCTGTGTCTGCTAAACAGCGCTACTGCCTATCTCATATTCTGTTATAATACTAAATAAGTATGCAATGAGATAGGGCATCTTTAGAGTGTAAGTATGGGAATCTGTCTGTGTCATCTAAACAGGGCTACCACCTGTCTCATATTCTGTTATAATACTAAATAAGTATGCAATGAGATAGGGCATCTTTAGAGTGTAAGTAGGGGCATCTGTCTGCATCTGCTAAATGGCGCTACTGCCTATCTCATATTCTGTTATAATACTAAATAAGTATGCAATGAGATAGGGCAACTTTACAGGGTAAAAATGGGTATCTGTCTGCATCAGCTAAACAGCGCTACTGCCTATCTCATATTCTGTTGTAATACTAAATATGTATGCAATGAAATAGGGCTTCTTTACACTGTAAATATGGGCATCTTTCTGCATCTGCTAAACAGCGCTACTGCCTATCTCATATTCTGTTATAATACTAAATAAGTACGCAATGAGATAAGGCATCTTTACAGTGTAAGTAGGGGTATCTGTCTGCGTCTGCTAAACAGCGCTACTGCATATCTCATATTCTGTTATAATACTAAATATGTATGCAATGAGACAGGGCATCTTTACACTGTAAATATGGGTATCTTTCTGCTTCTGCTAAACAGCGCTACTGCCTATCTCATATTCTGTTATAATACTAAATAAGTACGCAATGAGATAAGGCATCTTTACAGTGTAAGTATGTGTATCTGTCTGTGTCTGCTAAACAGCGCTACTGCCTATCTCATATTCTGTTATAATACTAAATAAGTATGCAATGAGATAGGGCATCTTTAGAGTGTAAGTATGGGTATCTGTCTGTGTCTGCTAAACAGCGCTACTGCCTATCTCATATTCTGTTATAATACTAAATAAGTATGCAATGAGATAGGGCATTTTTAGAGTGTAAGTATGGGTATCTGTCTGCGTTTGCTAAACAGCGCTACTGCCTATCTCATATTCTGTTATAATACTAAATAAGTATGCAATGAGATAGGGCATTTTTAGAGTGTAAGTATGGGTATCTGTCTGCGTTTGCTAAACAGCGCTACTGCCTATCTCATATTCTGTTATAATACTAAATAAGTATGCAATGAGATAGGGCATCTATAAAGGGTAAGTATGGGTATTTGTATGAGTCTGCTAAACAGTGCTACTGCCAATCTCATATTCTGTTATAATACTAAATAAGTATGCAATGAGATAGGGCATCTTTACAGTATAAGTATGGGTATCTGTCTGTGTCTGCTAAACAGTGCTACTGCCAATCTAATATTCTGTTTTAATACTAAATAAGTCTGCAATGAGATAGGGCATCTTTACAGGGTAAGTATGAGTAGAAGTCTGTGTCTGCTAAACAGCGCTACTGCCTATCTCATATTCTGTTATAATACTAAATTAGTATGCAATGAGATAGGGCATCTTTACAGGGTAAGTATGGGTATCTGTCTTTGTCTGCTTAACAGCACTACTGCCTACCACATATTCTGTTATAATACTAAATAAGTACGCAATGAGAAAGGGCATCTTTACAGTCTAAGTATGGGTATCTGTCTGTGTCTGCTAAACAGTGCTACTGCCTATCTCATATTAAGTTATAATACTAAATAAGTATGCAATGAGATAGGGCATCTTTACAGTGTAAGTATGGGTATCTGTCTGCGTCTTCTAAACAGTGCTACTGCCTATCTCATATTCTGTTATAATACTAAACAAGTATGCAATGAAATAGTGCATCTTTACAGGGTTAGTATGAGTATAGGTATGTGTCTGCTAAACAGCGCTACTGCCTATCTCATATTCTGTTATAATACTAAATAAGTATGCAATGAAATAGTGCATCTTTACAGGGTTAGTATGGGTATCTGTCTGCATCTGCTAAACAGAGCTTCTGCCTATCTCATATTTTGTTATAATACTAAATAAGTATGCAATGAGATAGGGCATCTATACAGGGTAAGTATAGGTATCTGTATGAGTCTGCTAAACAGTGCTACTGCCTATCTCATATTCTGTTACAATACTAAATAAGTATGCAATGAGATAGGGCATCTTTACACTATAAGTATGGGTATCTGTCTGTGTCTAAAAAACAGCGCTATTGCCTATCTCATATTCTGTTATAATACTAAATAAGTCTGCAATGATATAATGCAGCTTTACAAGTTAAGTATGAGTATAAGTCTGTGTCTGCTAAACATCACTACTGCCTATCTCATATTCTGTTATAATACTAAATAAGTATGCAATGAGATAGGGCATCTTTACAGTGTAAATATGGGTATCTGTCTGTGTCTGCTAAACAGCACTACTGTCTATCTCATTTTCTGTTATAATACTAATTAAGTATTTAATGAGATAGGGCATCTTTACAGTGTAAGTATGGGTATCTGTCTGTGTCTGTTCAACAGTGCTACTGCCTATCTCATATTCTGTTATAATACTAAATAAGTATGCAATGAGATAGGGCATCTTTACATGGTAAGTATGGGTATCTGTCTCTGTCTGCTAAACAGCGATACTGCCTATCTCATATTCTGTTATAATACTAAATAAGTATGCAATGAGATAGGGCATCTTTAGAGTGTAAGTATGGGTATCTGTCTGTGTTTGCTAAACAGCGCTACCACAAGTCTCATATTCTGTTATAATACTAAATAAGTATGCAATGAGATAGGGCATCTTTAGAGTGTAAGCATGGGTATCTGTCTGCGTCTGCTAAACAGCGCTACTGCCTAGCTCATATTCTGTTATAATACTAAATAAGTATGCAATGAGATAAGGCATCTTTACAGTGTAAGTATGGGTATCTTTCTGTGTCTGCTAAACAGAGCTACCGCCTATCTCATATTCTGTTATAATACTAAATAAGTATGCAATGAGATAGGGCATCTTTACAGGGTAAGTATGGGTATCTCTCTGTGTCTGCTAAATAGCGCTACCATCTATATCATATTCTGTTATAATACTAAATAAGTATGCAACGAGATATGGCATCTTTACATGGTTAAGTATGGGTATCAGTCTGTGTCTGCTAAACAGCACTACTGCCTATGTAATATTATGTTATAATACTAAATAAGTATGCAATGAGATAAGGCATCTTCACAGTGCACGTATGGGTATCTGTCTGTGTCTGCTAAACAGTGCTACTGCCTATCTCATATTCTGTTATAATACTAAATAAGTATGCAATGAGATAGGGCATCTTTACAGTGTAAGTATGGGTATCTGTCTGTGTCTGCTAAACAGTGCTACTGCCTATCTCATATTCTGTTATAATACTAAATAAGTAAGCAATGAGATAGGGCATCTTTAGAGTGTAAGTATGGGTATCTTTCTGTGTCTGCTAAACAGCGCTACTGCCTATCTCATATTCTGTTATAATACTAAATAAGTACTCAATGAGATAGGGCATCTTTACAGTGTAAGTATAGGTATCTGTCTGTGTCTGCTAAACAGTGCTACTGCCTATCTAATATTCTGTTATAATACTAAATAAGTATACAATGAGATAGGGCAGCTTTACAGGGTAAGTATGGGTATCTGTCTGTGTCTGCTAAACAGTGCTACTGCCTATCTCATATTCTGTTATAATACTAAATAAGTATGCAATGAGATAGGGCATCTTTACATGGTAAGTATGGGTATCTGTCTCTGTCTGCTAAACAGCGATACTGCCTATCTCATATTCTGTTATAATACTAAATAACTACGCAATGAGATAGGGCATCTTTACACTGTAAGTATGGGTATCTGTCTGTGTCTGCTAAATAGCGCTATTGCCTATCTAATATTCTGTTATAATACTAAATAAGTATGCAATGAGATACGGCATCTTTACAGTGTAAATATGGGTATCTGTCTGTGTCTGCTAAACAGTGCTACTGCCTATCTCATATTCTGTTATAATACTAAATAAGTATGAAATGAGATAGGGCATCTTTACAGGGTAAGTAACAGTATAAGTCTGTGTCTGCTAAACAGCGCTACTGCCTATCTCATATTCTGTTATAATACTAAATAAGTATGCAATGAGATAGGGCATCTTTAAAGGGTAAGTATGGGTATCTGTCTGTGTTTGCTAAACAGCACTACTGCCTATGTCATATTCTGTTATAATACTAAATAAGTACGCAATGAGATAGGGCATCTTTAGAGTGTAAGTATGGGTATCTTTCTGTGTCTGCTAAACAGTGCTACTGCCTATCTAATATTCTGTTATAATACTAAATAAGTATGCAATGAGATAGGGCAGCTTTACAGTGTAAGTATGGGTATCTTTCTGTGTCTGCTAAACAGTGCTACTGCCTATCTAATATTCTGTTATAATACTAAATAAGTATGCAATGAGATAGGGCATCTATAAAGGGTAAGTATGGGTATTTGTATGAGTCTGCTAAACAGTGCTACTGCGAATCTCATATTCTGTTATAATACTAAATAAGTATACAATGAGATAGGGCATCTTTACAGTATAAGTATGGGTATCTTTCTGTGTCTGCTAAACAGAGCTACCGCCTATCTCATATTCTGTTATAATACTAAATAAGTATGCAATGAGATAGGGCATCTTTGGAGTGTAAGTATGGGTATCAAACTGTGTCTGCTAAACAGCGCTACCACCTTTCTCATATTCTGTTATAATACTAAATAAATATGCAATGAGATAGGGCATCTTTTGAGTTTAAGTATGGGCATCTGTCTGCATCTGCTAAATAGCGCTACTGCCTATCTCATATTCTGTTATAATACTAAATAAGTATGCAATGAGATAGGGCATCTTTAGAGTGTAAGTGTGGGTATCTGTCTGTGTCTGCTAAACAGCGCTACCACCTGTCTCATATTCAGTTATAATACTAAATAAGTATGCAATGAGATAGGGCATCTTTAGAGTGTAAGTATGGGTATCTGTCTGCGTTTGCTAAACAGCGCTACTGCCTATCTCATATTCTGTTATAATATTAAATAAGTATGTAGTGAGATAGGGTATCTTTAGACTGTAAGTATGGGTATCTGTCTGCGTCTGCTAAACAGCGCTACTGCCTATCTCATATTCTGTTATAATACTAAATAAGTATGCAATGAGATAGGGCATCTATAAAGTGTAAGTATGGGTATTTGTATGAGTCTGCTAAACAGTGCTACTGCCAATCTCATATTCTGTTATAATACTAAATAAGTATACAATGAGATAGGGCATCTTTACATTATAAGTATGGGTATCTTTCTGTGTCTGCTAAACAGAGCTACCGCCTATCTCATATTCTGTTATAATACTAAATAAGTATGCAATGAGATAGGGCATCTTTAGAGTGTAAGTATGGGTATCTGTCTGTGTCTGCTAAACAGCGCTACTGCCTATCTCATATTCTGTTATAATACTAAATAAGTATGCAATGAGATAGGGCATCTATAAAGTGTAAGTATGGGTATTTGTATGAGTCTGCTAAACAGTGCTACTGCCAATCTCATATTCTGTTATAATACTAAATAAGTATACAATGAGATAGGGCATCTTTACATTATAAGTATGGGTATCTTTCTGTGTCTGCTAAACAGAGCTACCGCCTATCTCATATTCTGTTATAATACTAAATATGTATGCAATGAGATAGGGCATCTTTAGAGTGTAAGTATGGGAATCTGTCTGTGTCTGCTAAACAGGGCTACCACCTGTCTCATATTCTATTATAATACTAAATAAGTATGCAATGAGATAGGTCATCTTTAGAGTGTAAGTATGGGCATCTGTCTGCATCTGCTAAATAGCGCTACTGCCTATCTCATATTCTGTTATAATACTAAATAAGTATGCAATGAGATAGGGCATATTTACAGGGTAAGTATGGGTATCTGTCTGTGTCTGCTAAACAGCGCTACTGCCTATCTCATATTCTGTTATAATACTAAATAAGTATGCAATGAGATAGGGCATCTTTACAGGGTATGTATGGGTATCTGTCTGTGTCTGCTAAACAGCGCTACTGCCTATCTCATATTCTGTTATAATACGAAATAAGTATGCAATGAGATAGGGCATCTTTAGAGTGTAAGTATGGGTATCTGTCTGTGTTTGCTAAACAGCGCTACCACCTGTCTCATATTCTGTTATAATACTAAATAAGTATGCAATGAGATAGGGCATCTTTAGAGTGTAAGTATGGGTATCTGTCTGCGTTTGCTAAACAGCGCTACTGCCTATCTCATAATCTGTTATAATATTAAATAAGTATGCAATGAGATAGGGCATCTTTTGAGTGTAAGTATGGGTATCTGTCTGCGTCTGCTAAACAGCGCTACTGCCTAGCTCATATTCTGTTATAATACTAAATAAGTATGCAATGAGATAGGGCATCTTTTGAGTGTAAGTATGGGTATCTGTCTGCGTCTGCTAAACAGAGCTACCGCCTATCTCATATTCTGTTATAATACTAAATAAGTATGCAATGAGATAGGGCATATTTACAGGGTAAGTATGGGTATCTCTCTGTGTCTGCTAAATAGCGCTACCATCTATATCATATTCTGTTATAATACTAAATAAGTATGCAACGAGATATGGCATCTTTACATGGTTAAGTATGGGTAATTGTCTGTGTCTGCTAAACAGCGCTACTGCCTATGTAATATTATGTTATAATACTAAATAAGTATGCAATGAGATAAGGCATCTTTACAGTGCAAGTATGGGTATCTGTCTGTGTCTGCTAAACAGTGCTACTGCCTATCTCATATTCTGTTATAATACTAAATAAGTATGCAATGAGATAGGGCATCTTTACAGTGTAAGTATGGGTATCTGTCTGTGTAAGTATGGGTATCTGTCTTTAGACTGTAAGTATGGGTATCTGTCTGCGTCTGCTAAACAGCGCTACTGCCTATCTCATATTCTGTTATAATACTAAATAAGTATGCAATGAGATAGGGCATCTATAAAGTGTAAGTATGGGTATTTGTATGAGTCTGCTAAACAGTGCTACTGCCAATCTCATATTCTGTTATAATACTAAATAAGTATACAATGAGATAGGGCATCTTTACATTATAAGTATGGGTATCTTTCTGTGTCTGCTAAACAGAGCTACCGCCTATCTCATATTCTGTTATAATACTAAATAAGTATGCAATGAGATAGGGCATCTTTAGAGTGTAAGTATGGGTATCTGTCTGTGTCTGCTAAACAGCGCTACTGCCTATCTCATATTCTGTTATAATACTAAATAAGTATGCAATGAGATAGGGCATCTATAAAGTGTAAGTATGGGTATTTGTATGAGTCTGCTAAACAGTGCTACTGCCAATCTCATATTCTGTTATAATACTAAATAAGTATACAATGAGATAGGGCATCTTTACATTATAAGTATGGGTATCTTTCTGTGTCTGCTAAACAGAGCTACCGCCTATCTCATATTCTGTTATAATACTAAATAAGTATGCAATGAGATAGGGCATCTTTAGAGTGTAAGTATGGGAATCTGTCTGTGTCTGCTAAACAGGGCTACCACCTGTCTCATATTCTATTATAATACTAAATAAGTATGCAATGAGATAGGTCATCTTTAGAGTGTAAGTATGGGCATCTGTCTGCATCTGCTAAATAGCGCTACTGCCTATCTCATATTCTGTTATAATACTAAATAAGTATGCAATGAGATAGGGCATATTTACAGGGTAAGTATGGGTATCTGTCTGTGTCTGCTAAACAGCGCTACTGCCTATCTCATATTCTGTTATAATACTAAATAAGTATGCAATGAGATAGGGCATCTTTACAGGGTATGTATGGGTATCTGTCTGTGTCTGCTAAACAGCCCTACTGCCTATCTCATATTCTGTTATAATACGAAATAAGTATGCAATGAGATAGGGCATCTTTAGAGTGTAAGTATGGGTATCTGTCTGTGTTTGCTAAACAGCGCTACCACCTGTCTCATATTCTGTTATAATACTAAATAAGTATGCAATGAGATAGGGCATCTTTAGAGTGTAAGTATGGGTATCTGTCTGCGTTTGCTAAACAGCGCTACTGCCTATCTCATAATCTGTTATAATATTAAATAAGTATGCAATGAGATAGGGCATCTTTTGAGTGTAAGTATGGGTATCTGTCTGCGTCTGCTAAACAGCGCTACTGCCTAGCTCATATTCTGTTATAATACTAAAAAAGTATGCAATGAGATAGGGCATCTTTTGAGTGTAAGTATGGGTATCTGTCTGCGTCTGCTAAACAGAGCTACCGCCTATCTCATATTCTGTTATAATACTAAATAAGTATGCAATGAGATAGGGCATATTTACAGGGTAAGTATGGGTATCTCTCTGTGTCTGCTAAATAGCGCTACCATCTATATCATATTCTGTTATAATACTAAATAAGTATGCAACGAGATATGGCATCTTTACATGGTTAAGTATGGGTAATTGTCTGTGTCTGCTAAACAGCGCTACTGCCTATGTAATATTATGTTATAATACTAAATAAGTATGCAATGAGATAAGGCATCTTTACAGTGCAAGTATGGGTATCTGTCTGTGTCTGCTAAACAGTGCTACTGCCTATCTCATATTCTGTTATAATACTAAATAAGTATGCAATGAGATAGGGCATCTTTACAGTGTAAGTATGGGTATCTGTCTGTGTCTGCTAAACAGTGCTACTGCCTATCTCATATTCTGTTATAATACTAAATAAGTAAGCAATGAGATAGGGCATCTTTAGAGTGTAAGTATGGGTATCTTTCTGTGTCTGCTAAACAGCGCTACTGCCTATCTCATATTCTGTTATAATACTAAATAAGTATGCAATGAGATAGGGCAGCTTTACAGGGTAAGTATGGGTATCTGTCTGCGTCTGCTAAACAGTGCTACTGCCTATCTCATATTCTGTTATAATACTAAATAAGTATGCAATGAAATAGTGCATCTTTACAGGGTTAGTATGATTATAGGTATGTGTCTGTTAAACAGCGCTACTGCCTATTTCATATTCTGTTATGATACTAAATAAGTATGCAATGAGATAGGGCATCTATAAAGGGTAAGTATAGGTATTTGTATGAGTCTGCTAAACAGTGCTACTGCCAATCTCATATTCTGTTATAATACTAAATAAGTATGCAATGAGATAGGGCATCTTTACAGTATAAGTATGGGTATCTGTCTGTGTCTGCTAAACAGTGCTACTGCCAATCTAATATTCTGTTTTAATACTAAATAAGTCTGCAATGAGATAGGGCATCTTTACAGGGTAAGTATGAGTAGAAGTCTGTGTCTGCTAAACAGCGCTACTGCCTATCTCATATTCTGTTATAATACTAAATTAGTATGCAATGAGATAGGGCATCTTTACAGGGTAAGTATGGGTATCTGTCTTTGTCTGCTTAACAGCACTACTGCCTACCACATATTCTGTTATAATACTAAATAAGTACGCAATGAGAAAGGGCATCTTTACAGTCTAAGTATGGGTATCTGTCTGTGTCTGCTAAACAGTGCTACTGCCTATCTCATATTAAGTTATAATACTAAATAAGTATGCAATGAGATAGGGCATCTTTACAGTGTAAGTATGGGTATCTGTCTGCGTCTTCTAAACAGTGCTACTGCCTATCTCATATTCTGTTATAATACTAAACAAGTATGCAATGAAATAGTGCATCTTTACAGGGTTAGTATGAGTATAGGTATGTGTCTGCTAAACAGCGCTACTGCCTATCTCATATTCTGTTATAATACTAAATAAGTATGCAATGAAATAGTGCATCTTTACAGGGTTAGTATGGGTATCTGTCTGCATCTGCTAAACAGAGCTTCTGCCTATCTCATATTTTGTTATAATACTAAATAAGTATGCAATGAGATAGGGCATCTATACAGGGTAAGTATAGGTATCTGTATGAGTCTGCTAAACAGTGCTACTGCCTATCTCATATTCTGTTACAATACTAAATAAGTATGCAATGAGATAGGGCATCTTTACACTATAAGTATGGGTATCTGTCTGTGTCTAAAAAACAGCGCTATTGCCTATCTCATATTCTGTTATAATACTAAATAAGTCTGCAATGATATAATGCAGCTTTACAGGTTAAGTATGAGTATAAGTCTGTGTCTGCTAAACATCACTACTGCCTATCTCATATTCTGTTATAATACTAAATAAGTATGCAATGAGATAGGGCATCTTTACAGTGTAAATATGGGTATCTGTCTGTGTCTGCTAAACAGCACTACTGCCTATCTCATTTTCTGTTATAATACTAATTAAGTATTTAATGAGATAGGGCATCTTTACAGTGTAAGTATGGGTATCTGTCTGTGTCTGTTCAACAGTGCTACTGCCTATCTCATATTCTGTTATAATACTAAATAAGTATGCAATGAGATAGGGCATCTTTACATGGTAAGTATGGGTATCTGTCTCTGTCTGCTAAACAGCAATACTGCCTATCTCATATTCTGTTATAATACTAAATAAGTATGCAATGAGATAGGGCATCTTTAGAGTGTAAGTATGGGTATCTGTCTGTGTTTGCTAAACAGCGCTACCACCTGTCTCATATTCTGTTATAATACTAAATAAGTATGCAATGAGATAGGGCATCTTTAGAGTGTAAGCATGGGTATCTGTCTGCGTCTGCTAAACAGCGCTACTGCCTAGCTCATATTCTGTTATAATACTAAATAAGTATGCAATGAGATAAGGCATCTTTACAGTGTAAGTATGGGTATCTTTCTGTGTCTGCTAAACAGAGCTACCGCTTATCTCATATTCTGTTATAATACTAAATAAGTATGCAATGAGATAGGGCATCTTTACAGGGTAAGTATGGGTATCTCTCTGTGTCTGCTAAATAGCGCTACCATCTATATCATATTCTGTTATAATACTAAATAAGTATGCAACGAGATATGGCATCTTTACATGGTTAAGTATGGGTATCAGTCTGTGTCTGCTGAACAGCACTACTGCCTATGTAATATTATGTTATAATACTAAATAAGTATGCAATGAGATAAGGCATCTTCACAGTGCACGTATGGGTATCTGTCTGTGTCTGCTAAACAGTGCTACTGCCTATCTCATATTCTGTTATAATACTAAATAAGTATGCAATGAGATAGGGCATCTTTACAGTGTAAGTATGGGTATCTGTCTGTGTCTGCTAAACAGTGCTACTGCCTATCTCATATTCTGTTATAATACTAAATAAGTAAGCAATGAGATAGGGCATCTTTAGAGTGTAAGTATGGGTATCTTTCTGTGTCTGCTAAACAGCGCTACTGCCTATCTCATATTCTGTTATAATACTAAATAAGTACTCAATGAGATAGGGCATCTTTACAGTGTAAGTATGGGTATCTGTCTGTGTCTGCTAAACAGTGCTACTGCCTATCTAATATTCTGTTATAATACTAAATAAGTATGCAATGAGATAGGGCAGCTTTACAGGGTAAGTATGGGTATCTGTCTGTGTCTGCTAAACAGTGCTACTGCCTATCTCATATTCTGTTATAATACTAAATAAGTATGCAATGAGATAGGGCATCTTTACATGGTAAGTATGGGTATCTGTCTCTGTCTGCTAAACAGCGATACTGCCTATCTCATATTCTGTTATAATACTAAATAACTACGCAATGAGATAGGGCATCTTTACACTGTAAGTATGGGTATCTGTCTGTGTCTGCTAAATAGCGCTATTGCCTATCTAATATTCTGTTATAATACTAAATAAGTATGCAATGAGATACGGCATCTTTACAGTGTAAATATGGGTATCTGTCTGTGTCTGCTAAACAGTGCTACTGCCTATCTCATATTCTGTTATAATACTAAATAAGTATGAAATGAGATAGGGCATCTTTACAGGGTAAGTAACAGTATAAGTCTGTGTCTGCTAAACAGCGCTACTGCCTATCTCATATTCTGTTATAATACTAAATAAGTATGCAATGAGATAGGGCATCTTTAAAGGGTAAGTATGGGTATCTGTCTGTGTTTGCTAAACAGCACTACTGCCTATGTCATATTCTGTTATAATACTAAATAAGTACGCAATGAGATAGGGCATCTTTAGAGTGTAAGTATGGGTATCTTTCTGTGTCTGCTAAACAGTGCTACTGCCTATCTAATATTCTGTTATAATACTAAATAAGTATGCAATGAGATAGGGCAGCTTTACAGTGTAAGTATGGGTATCTTTCTGTGTCTGCTAAACAGTGCTACTGCCTATCTAATATTCTGTTATAATACTAAATAAGTATGCAATGAGATAGGGCATCTATAAAGGGTAAGTATGGGTATTTGTATGAGTCTGCTAAACAGTGCTACTGCCAATCTCATATTCTGTTATAATACTAAATAAGTATACAATGAGATAGGGCATCTTTACATTATAAGTATGGGTATCTTTCTGTGTCTGCTAAACAGTGCTACTGCCTATCTAATATTCTGTTATAATACTAAATAAGTATGCAATGAGATAGGGCAGCTTTACAGTGTAAGTATGGGTATCTTTCTGTGTCTGCTAAACAGTGCTACTGCCTATCTCATATTCTGTTATAATACTAAATAAGTATGCAATGAGATAGGGCATCTTTTGAGTTTAAGTATGGGCATCTGTCTGCATCTGCTAAATAGCGCTACTGCCTATCTCATATTCTGTTATAATACTAAATAAGTATGCAATGAGATAGGGCATCTTTAGAGTGTAAGTGTGGGTATCTGTCTGTGTCTGCTAAACAGCGCTACCACCTGTCTCATATTCAGTTATAATACTAAATAAGTATGCAATGAGATAGGGCATCTTTAGAGTGTAAGTATGGGTATCTGTCTGCGTTTGCTAAACAGCGCTACTGCCTATCTCATATTCTGTTATAATATTAAATAAGTATGCAGTGAGATAGGGTATCTTTAGACTGTAAGTATGGGTATCTGTCTACGTCTGCTAAACAGCGCTACTGCCTATCTCATATTCTGTTATAATACTAAATAAGTATGCAATGAGATAGGGCATCTATAAAGTGTAAGTATGGGTATTTGTATGAGTCTGCTAAACAGTGCTACTGCCAATCTCATATTCTGTTATAATACTAAATAAGTATACAATGACATAGGGCATCTTTACATTATAAGTATGGGTATCTTTCTGTGTCTGCTAAACAGAGCTACCGCCTATCTCATATTCTGTTATAATACTAAATAAGTATGCAATGAGATAGGGCATCTTTAGAGTGTAAGTATGGGAATCTGTCTGTGTCTGCTAAACAGGGCTACCACCTGTCTCATATTCTATTATAATACTAAATAAGTATGCAATGAGATAGGTCATCTTTAGAGTGTAAGTATGGGTATCTGTCTGTGTCTGCTAAACAGTGCTACTGCCTATCTAATATTCTGTTATAATACTAAATAAGTATGCAATGAGATAGGGCAGCTTTACAGGGTAAGTATGGGTATCTGTCTGTGTCTGCTAAACAGTGCTACTGCCTATCTCATATTCTGTTATAATACTAAATAAGTATGCAATGAGATAGGGCATCTTTACATGGTAAGTATGGGTATCTGTCTCTGTCTGCTAAACAGCGATACTGCCTATCTCATATTCTGTTATAATACTAAATAACTACGCAATGAGATAGGGCATCTTTACACTGTAAGTATGGGTATCTGTCTGTGTCTGCTAAATAGCGCTATTGCCTATCTAATATTCTGTTATAATACTAAATAAGTATGCAATGAGATACGGCATCTTTACAGTGTAAATATGGGTATCTGTCTGTGTCTGCTAAACAGTGCTACTGCCTATCTCATATTCTGTTATAATACTAAATAAGTATGAAATGAGATAGGGCATCTTTACAGGGTAAGTAACAGTATAAGTCTGTGTCTGCTAAACAGTGCTACTGCCTATCTCATATTCTGTTATAATACTAAATAAGTATGCAATGAGATAGGGCATCTTTAAAGGGTAAGTATGGGTATCTGTCTGTGTTTGCTAAACAGCACTACTGCCTATGTCATATTCTGTTATAATACTAAATAAGTACGCAATGAGATAGGGCATCTTTAGAGTGTAAGCATGGGTATCTTTCTGTGTCTGCTAAACAGTGCTACTGCCTATCTAATATTCTGTTATAATACTAAATAAGTATGCAATGAGATAGGGCAGCTTTACAGTGTAAGTATGGGTATCTTTCTGTGTCTGCTAAACAGTGCTACTGCCTATCTAATATTCTGTTATAATACTAAATAAGTATGCAATGAGATAGGGCATCTATAAAGGGTAAGTATGGGTATTTGTATGAGTCTGCTAAACAGTGCTACTGCCAATCTCATATTCTGTTATAATACTAAATAAGTATACAATGAGATAGGGCATCTTTACATTATAAGTATGGGTATCTTTCTGTGTCTGCTAAACAGTGCTACTGCCTATCTAATATTCTGTTATAATACTAAATAAGTATGCAATGAGATAGGGCAGCTTTACAGGGTAAGTATGGGTATCTGTCTGTGTCTGCTAAACAGTGCTACTGCCTATCTAATATTCTGTTATAATACTAAATAAGTATGCAATGAGATAGGGCAGCTTTACAGTGTAAGTATGGGTATCTTTCTGTGTCTGCTAAACAGTGCTACTGCCTATCTCATATTCTGTTATAATACTAAATAAGTATGCAATGAGATAGGGCATCTTTAGAGTGTAAGTGTGGGTATCTGTCTGTGTCTGCTAAACAGCGCTACCACCTGTCTCATATTCAGTTATAATACTAAATAAGTATGCAATGAGATAGGGCATCTTTAGAGTGTAAGTATGGGTATCTGTCTGAGTTTGCTAAACAGCGCTACTGCCTATCTCATATTCTGTTATAATATTAAATAAGTATGCAGTGAGATAGGGTATCTTTAGACTGTAAGTATAGGTATCTGTCTACGTCTGCTAAACAGCGCTACTGCCTATCTCATATTCTGTTATAATACTAAATAAGTATGCAATGAGATAGGGCATCTATAAAGTGTAAGTATGGGTATTTGTATGAGTCTGCTAAACAGTGCTACTGCCAATCTCATATTCTGTTATAATACTAAATAAGTATACAATGAGATAGGGCATCTTTACATTATAAGTATGGGTATCTTTCTGTGTCTGCTAAACAGAGCTACCGCCTATCTCATATTCTGTTATAATACTAAATAAGTATGCAATGAGATAGGGCATCTTTAGAGTGTAAGTATGGGAATCTGTCTGTGTCTGCTAAACAGGGCTACCACCTGTCTCATATTCTATTATAATACTAAATAAGTATGCAATGAGATAGGTCATCTTTAGAGTGTAAGTATGGGCATCTGTCTGCATCTGCTAAATAGCGCTACTGCCTATCTCATATTCTGTTATAATACTAAATAAGTATGCAATGAGATAGGGCATATTTACAGGGTAAGTATGGGTATCTGTCTGTGTCTGCTAAACAGCGCTACTGCCTATCTCATATTCTGTTATAATACTAAATAAGTATGCAATGAGATAGGGCATCTTTACAGGGTATGTATGGGTATCTGTCTGTATCTGCTAAACAGCGCTACTGCCTATCTCATATTCTGTTATAATACGAAATAAGTATGCAATGAGATAGGGCATCTTTAGAGTGTAAGTATGGGTATCTGTCTGTGTTTGCTAAACAGCGCTACCACCTGTCTCATATTCTGTTATAATACTAAATAAGTATGCAATGAGATAGGGCATCTTTAGAGTGTAAGTATGGGTATCTGTCTGCGTTTGCTAAACAGCGCTACTGCCTATCTCATAATCTGTTATAATATTAAATAAGTATGCAATGAGATAGGGCATCTTTTGAGTGTAAGTATGGGTTTCGTCTGCGTCTGCTAAACAGCGCTACTGCCTAGCTCATATTCTGTTATAATACTAAATAAGTATGCAATGAGATAGGGCATCTTTTGAGTGTAAGTATGGGTATCTGTCTGCGTCTGCTAAACAGAGCTACCGCCTATCTCATATTCTGTTATTATACTAAATAAGTATGCAATGAGATAGGGCATATTTACAGGGTAAGTATGGGTATCTCTCTGTGTCTGCTAAATAGCGCTACCATCTATATCATATTCTGTTATAATACTAAATAAGTATGCAACGAGATATGGCATCTTTACATGGTTAAAGGGACACTCAATCAAAATTAAACTTTCATTATTCAGATAGATCATGCCATTTTAAACAACTTTCCAATTTACTTCCATTAACTAAATGTGCACAGTCTTTTTATATTTAAACGTTTTGAGTCACCAGCTCCTACTGAGCATGTGCAAGAATTAGTGTGTATGCATTTGTGAATGGCTGATGGCTGTCACATGGTACGTGTATGCATTTGTGAATGGCTGATGGCTGTCACATGGTACAGGGGGAGTGGAAAAAGACATAACTTTTAAAATTGTCAGAAAAAAATCTACTCATTTGAAGTTCAGACTAAGTGCTATTGCATTGTCTTGATATCTTGCATTTGTTGATTATGCAAATCTACTGTGTTGACTGGTCCTTTAAGTATGGGTAATTGTCTGTGTCTGCTAAACAGCGCTACTGCCTATGTAATATTATGTTATAATACTAAATAAGTATGCAATGAGATAAGGCATCTTTACAGTGCAAGTATGGGTATCTGTCTGTGTCTGCTAAACAGTGCTACTGCCTATCTCATATTCTGTTATAATACTAAATAAGTATGCAATGAGATAGGGCATCTTTACAGTGTAAGTATGGGTATCTGTCTGTGTCTGCTAAACAGTGCTACTGCCTATCTCATATTCTGTTATAATACTAAATAAGTAAGCAATGAGATAGGGCATCTTTAGAGTGTAAGTATGGGTATCTTTCTGTGTCTGCTAAACAGCGCTACTGCCTATCTCATATTCTGTTATAATACTAAATAAGTATGCAATGAGATAGGGCAGCTTTACAGGGTAAGTATGGGTATCTGTCTGCGTCTGCTAAACAGTGCTACTGCCTATCTCATATTCTGTTATAATACTAAATAAGTATGCAATGAAATAGTGCATCTTTACAGGGTTAGTATGATTATAGGTATGTGTCTGTTAAACAGCGCTACTGCCTATTTCATATTCTGTTATGATACTAAATAAGTTTGCAATGAGATAGGGCATCTATAAAGGGTAAGTATGGGTATTTGTATGAGTCTGCAAAACAGTGCTACTGCCAATCTCATATTCTGTTATAATACTAAATAAGTATGCAATGAGATAGGGCATCTTTACAGTATAAGTATGGGTATCTGTCTGTGTCTGCTAAACAGTGCTACTGCCAATCTAATATTCTGTTTTAATACTAAATAAGTCTGCAATGAGATAGGGCATCTTTACAGGGTAAGTATGAGTAGAAGTCTGTGTCTGCTAAACAGCGCTACTGCCTATCTCATATTCTGTTATAATACTAAATTAGTATGCAATGAGATAGGGCATCTTTACAGGGTAAGTATGGGTATCTGTCTTTGTCTGCTTAACAGCACTACTGCCTATCACATATTCTGTTATAATACTAAATAAGTACGCAATGAGAAAGGGCATCTTTACAGTCTAAGTATGGGTATCTGTCTGTGTCTGCTAAACAGTGCTACTGCCTATCTCATATTCTGTTATAATACTAAATAAGTATGCAATGAGATAGGGCATCTTTACAGTGTAAGTATGGGTATCTGTCTGCGTCTTCTAAACAGTGCTACTGCCTATCTCATATTCTGTTATAATACTAAACAAGTATGCAATGAAATAGTGCATCTTTACAGGGTTAGTATGAGTATAGGTATGTGTCTGCTAAACAGCGCTACTGCCTATCTCATATTCTGTTATAATACTAAATAAGTATGCAATAAAATAGTGCATCTTTACAGGGTTAGTATGGGTATCTGTCTGCATCTGCTAAACAGAGCTTCTGCCTATCTCATATTTTGTTATAATACTAAATAAGTATGCAATGAGATAGGGCATCTATACAGGGTAAGCATAGGTATCTGTATGAGTCTGCTAAACAGTGCTACTGCCTATCTCATATTCTGTTACAATACTAAATAAGTATGCAATGAGATAGGGCATCTTTACACTATAAGTATGGGTATCTGTCTGTGTCTAAAAAACAGCGCTATTGCCTATCTCATATTCTGTTATAATACTAAATAAGTCTGCAATGATATAATGCAGCTTTACAGGTTAAGTATGAGTATAAGTCTGTGTCTGCTAAACATCACTACTGCCTATCTCATATTCTGTTATAATACTAAATAAGTATGCAATGAGATAGGGCATCTTTACAGTGTAAATATGGGTATCTGTCTGTGTCTGCTAAACAGCACTACTGCCTATCTCATTTTCTGTTATAATACTAATTAAGTATTTAATGAGATAGGGCATCTTTACAGTGTAAGTATGGGTATCTGTCTGTGTCTGTTCAACAGTGCTACTGCCTATCTCATATTCTGTTATAATACTAAATAAGTATGCAATGAGATAGGGCATCTTTACATGGTAAGTATGGGTATCTGTCTCTGTCTGCTAAACAGCGATACTGCCTATCTCATATTCTGTTATAATACTAAATAATTATGCAATGAGATAGGGCATCTTTAGAGTGTAAGTATGGGTATCTGTCTGTGTTTGCTAAACAGCGCTACCACCTGTCTCATATTCTGTTATAATACTAAATAAGTATGCAATGAGATAGGGCATCTTTAGAGTGTAAGCATGGGTATCTGTGTGCGTTTGCTTAACAGCGCTACTGCCTATCTCATAATCTGTTATAATATTAAATAAGTATGCAGTGAGATAGGGCATCTTTAGACTGTAAGCATGGGTATCTGTCTGCGTCTGCTAAACAGCGCTACTGCCTAGCTCATATTCTGTTATAATACTAAATAAGTATGCAATGAGATAAGACATCTTTACAGTGTAAGTATGGGTATCTTTCTGTGTCTGCTAAACAGAGCTACCGCCTATCTCATATTCTGTTATAATACTAAATAAGTATGCAATGAGATAGGGCATCTTTACAGGGTAAGTATGGGTATCTCTCTGTGTCTGCTAAATAGCGCTACCATCTATATCATATTCTGTTATAATACTAAATAAGTATGCAACGAGATATGGCATCTTTACATGGTTAAGTATGGGTATCTGTCTGTGTCTGCTAAACAGCGCTACTGCCTATGTAATATTATGTTATAATACTAAATAAGTATGCAATGAGATAAGGCATCTTTACAGTGCACGTATGGGTATCTGTCTGTGTCTGCTAAACAGTGCTACTGCCTATCTCATATTCTGTTATAATACTAAATAAGTATGCAATGAGATAGGGCATCTTTACAGTGTAAGTATGGGTATCTGTCTGTGTCTGCTAAACAGTGCTACTGCCTATCTCATATTCTGTTATAATACTAAATAAGTAAGCAATGAGATAGGGCATCTTTAGAGTGTAAGTATGGGTATCTTTCTGTTTCTGCTAAACAGCGCTACTGCCTATCTCATATTCTGTTATAATACTAAATAAGTATGCAATGAGTTAGGATATCTTTACAGGGTAAGTTTAGGTATCTGTCTGTGTCTGCTAAACAGCGCTACTGCCTATCTCATATTCTGTTATAATACTATATAAGTACTCAATGAGATAGGGCATCTTTACAGTGTAAGTATGGGTATCTGTCTGTGTCTGCTAAACAGTGCTACTGCCTATCTAATATTCTGTTATAATACTAAATAAGTATGCAATGAGATAGGGCAGCTTTACAGGGTAAGTATGGGTATCTGTCTGTGTCTGCTAAACAGTGCTACTGCCTATCTCATATTCTGTTATAATACTAAATAAGTATGCAATGAGATAGGGCATCTTTACATGGTAAGTATGGGTATCTGTCTCTGTCTGCTAAACAGCGATACTGCCTATCTCATATTCTGTTATAATACTAAATAACTACGCAATGAGATAGGGCATCTTTACACTGTAAGTATGGGTATCTGTCTGTGTCTGCTAAATAGCGCTATTGCCTATCTAATATTCTGTTATAATACTAAATAAGTATGCAATGAGATACGGCATCTTTACAGTGTAAATATGGGTATCTGTCTGTGTCTACTAAACAGTGCTACTGCCTATCTCATATTCTGTTATAATACTAAATAAGTATGAAATGAGATAGGGCATCTTTACAGGGTAAGTAACAGTATAAGTCTGTGTCTGCTAAACAGCGCTACTGCCTATCTCATATTCTGTTATAATACTAAATAAGTATGCAATGAGATAGGGCATCTTTAAAGGGTAAGTGTGGATATCTGTCTGTGTTTGCTAAACAGCACTACTGCCTATGTCATATTCTGTTATAATACTAAATAAGTACGCAATGAGATAGGGCAGCTTTACAGTGTAAGTATGGGTATCTTTCTGTGTCTGCTAAACAGTGCTACTGCCTATCTAATATTCTGTTATAATACTAAATAAATAAGTATGCAATGAGATAGGGCATCTATAAAGGGTAAGTATGGGTATTTGTATGAGTCTGCTAAACAGTGCTACTGCCAATCTCATATTCTGTTATAATACTAAATAAGTATACAATGAGATAGGGCATCTTTACATTATAAGTATGGGTATCTTTCTGTGTCTGCTAAACAGTGCTACTGCCTATCTAATATTCTGTTATAATACTAAATAAGTATGCAATGAGATAGGGCAGCTTTACAGTGTAAGTATGGGTATCTTTCTGTGTCTGCTAAACAGTGCTACTGCCTATCTAATATTCTGTTATAATACTAAATAAGTATGCAATGAGATAGGGCATCCTTAGACTGTAAGTATGGTTTCTTTCTGTGTCTGCTAAACAGTGCTACTGCCTATCTAATATTCTGTTATAATACTAAATAAGTATGCAATGAGATAGGGCATCTTTAGACTGTAAGTATGGTTTCTTTCTGTGTCTGCTAAACAGTGCTACTGCCTATCTAATGTTCTGTTATAATACTAAATAAGTATGCAATGAGATAGGGCAGCTTTACAGGGTAAGTATTGGTATCTGTCTGCATCTGCTAAACAGTGCTACTGCCTATCTAATATTCTGTTATAATACTAAATAAGTATGCAATGAGATAAGGCATCTTTACAGTGCAAGTATGGGTATCTGTATGTGTCTGCTAAACAGCGCTACTGCCTATCTCATATTCTGTTATAATACTAAATAAGTATGCAATGAGATAAGGCATCTATACAGGATAAGTATGGGTATCTGTCTGTGTCTGCTAAACAGTGCTTCTGCCTATCTCATATTCTGTTACAATACTAAATAAGTATGCAATGAGATAGGGCATCTTTTCAGTATAAGTATGGGTATCTGTCTGTGTCTTCTAAACAGCGCTATTGCCTATCTCATATTCTGTTATAATACTAAATAAATATGCAATGAGATAGGGCATCTTTACAGTGTAAATATGGGTATCTGTCTGTGTCTGCTAAACAGCACTACTACCTATCTCATTTTCTGTTATAATACTAATTAAGTATTTAATGAGATAGGACATCTTTACAGTGTAAATATGGGTATCTATGAAAAGGACTTGGGTCTACTGAAGCGCCAACTAGTACCTTATCGCCCAGGGGTGGTGATCCCTAGCTAACACCGTGAAGATGTTGTATAAATGGTCTATTCATCTATGTCCAATAAGATATAGGTAACAATTGCTCAGCCACTAATCCAAGGACTACTATTTTTAATAGACTACCGAATAGACTCCCAATTCTTCTAACTAGTAATTAGTCTAGGACAATTGCCAAAAGACAGATTTTAACATACCTATGCCAGATCAAATTATGCCTTGCATTTAGGCCCACTAGGACAATTCACCAGTCTCCTGATTTCCCTGATAGAGATAGATATAATTTTTTAACCACTCTCTTACCTGAACATTACATAGTTAATATCTACCATTATTTTAATTCCATCATCACACTGGGATTAATAACCACAAGGTAACAATCAGTCTCTGATTTAACTCTAGTCTCTGATCTATGTCTAGTGTTGTGGCTTTCTCCCACGGCTAATGGACATATTATTAAACTACGCCTAGAGG
This sequence comes from Bombina bombina, assembly GCF_027579735.1. Classification (NCBI taxonomy): domain Eukaryota; kingdom Metazoa; phylum Chordata; class Amphibia; order Anura; family Bombinatoridae; genus Bombina; species Bombina bombina. The sequence goes on from NC_069499.1 coordinate 1,588,353,506, forward strand.
TGTGGATAACCATGACAAGCAGACATACCAAGTTCCATTATTTATTTCCTATTCCCCTAGTCATCATATTTCATTTTTACTTTCTACTAAAATATCTCATCTAATTTTTGTAAAATCCGTTTGACCACTATTTCTAAACACTGGCCTAAGAATTTGAGTCTCTGGACCTGCCCTCAGTCACAGGGTGTTATACAACATACTCTGTATTAGAACCATTTTTTAATTAGAGGCTTATAATTGTGTATAAGACTACTACCTTTCATTTCTGTTATATCTACAGGGTGAAAATCGTTCTGAATTGTTCTATATCAGAATAACTCTATATTAAAATATCCTTCTAGAAGTCTACCAAATTGCCTTTTACTTTTCATTCGCCCTCCACATCTCTATTATTGATAGAGGTTTTTACAAGTAATTATCACCATATAAGGTCAAAGTCATCAGCCTCAGGGTGGTCTATATCCTGTAAAGTATGCTCTGTGATAGAGCAACCTTTCTCACTTATGTCTCTATATATATATATCTGCTATTTCACACACCAAAATAGTTGTCCACTATGTTAGGCATTTTTATCTGAAGAATTCCTCTACGCATCGACATCATATACAATTGTGTAGTTCACCCGGCTGTATATGGGTCCATCATCTCCCCTCTATTCTATAAACAGTCTCTATACATTTTGTCAGACACACATTTTTTGTTCTAGCATTCTTTATTATCAATTATCAATATCATTAATTGATCCCCACTGTATAAGTGTGTTTGAGACATATCACAGCCATGGTCACTGTATTTTTTATTTTTTATTTAAATGCAATCGCCACACTAAATTGTTGCCATTCCGTATCGATCGTAAAATACTTGTTGTCATTTCCTAACTGATCGCAAAATAACTTGTTTTCTACTGATCGCAAAATAATGTGGCTTACGTCACTTTCCAAATTGAATCATTCACAAATCCAATTGTGGCTCTTCTAGTCCGGACACACACCCCACAATGCGCCAATCACGAACTTACACCCCTGTGTTGTCACGACCAATGAGATCCCACACAAAACGGACTAATAGTAGTATGTACTAGTAACAATGATCGGGCATTCATACAAAGTGTATTTTTAAAAATCCATTATTGGACCTTGGGCAATGACTATCATCTAGCCCGTATACAGTATTCAAATCGAATATCCAACAAACAATTTGTATTTGTATCTCGACCGGAAGTGACGTCACGTTTATACGGAGGCCAAAGTACTATTACCATCTTTTAGCATAATTAAATTCTATATCATGCACAATTTTTAGTTATATAAGTAACATATTATCAAAAGGAAGGATGTGATATATTAAAAAGTTATATCTTTCAAAAATTCTTCAAGTTAAAACCGGCAGTTGCGGTTCCAGCAAACATCCGGTCAATCACCCATTCCGGTATAAAAGGCTTACAATCTTAACACACAACCAGTCTTGATAAAGGCCTTGCATGGGCCGAAACGCATAGACCTTGAACTGGTAAGCCTCTTTTCAATCACTACTACTATTTGCAAATTTTCTACACATTGCTTCTTTATTTTTTCCACAGGAGGACTGCACAGCATCTTCATATTCATATTCGCTTCCACGTTTGTTTGTTTCAGCCACCCTTTGGCTGCACCTGTCACTTTGTGCTTAGTTTGTACTTTTCATTGAAGGAACATGGAGTTGCAGCTACATTAACCTATTAATCTCACCTCTTGGACACTCAAGAGCTCTTGCTCCTGCATAAACACATTTTCATCAATCGTTTATTTTTATCAATCGTTTATTTTTATCAATTGTATATTTTTATCAATCGTTTATTTTTATCAATCGTTTATTTTTATCAGTTGTATATTTTTATCAATCGTTTATTTTTATCAGTTGTATATTTTTATCACATTTTTAGATTGTTCACAATTTTTCATTTTTGTTGCCATTGGTGTTGCCCTTTTTTCATCTTTTTTCATCGTTTGAATCCACTCACTTTTTTAATTGTCTTGGATAGCTTGGATTTTGACATCACAAGGTTTTTTAATTCATTTATTTTTTCAAATTTATTGGTGTCACTGAATTTTTGGAATTTTTGTTATTTTTAACCACCTGCTTATGGATTATTACACTTATATAACCAATTGTTGAACTCACTCAATTTTCTCAACCCTCAGAATTCTCATTGGACTTTTTATATCCTCCAGTAGTTTACTTACGCCTAGATTTAGAGTTCTGCGTTAGCCGTCAAAACCAGCGTTAGGGGGTCCTAACGCTGGTTTTGGCCTACCGCTGGTATTTAGAGTCTTGTAGGAAAGGGTCTAATGCTCACTTTCCAGCCGCGACTTTTCCATACCGCAGATCCCCTTACGTCAATTGCGTATCCTATCTTTTCAATGGGATCTTTCTAACGCCGGTATTTAGAGTCTTGGCTGAAGTGAGCGTTAGAAATCTAACGACAAAACTCCAGCCGCAGAGAAAAGCCAGGAGTTAAGAGCTTTCTGGGCTAACGCCGGTTCATAAAGCTCTTAACTACTGTGCTCTAAAGTACACTAACACCCATAAACTACCTATGCACCCCTAAACCGAGGTCCCCCCACATCGCCGCCACTCTATTAAATTTTTTTAACCCCTAATCTGCCGACCGCACACCGCCGCAACCTACATTATCCCTATATACCCTTAATCTGCTGCCCCTAACATCGCCGACCCCTACATAATATTTATTACCCTCTAATCTGCCTCCCCCAACGTCGCCGCTACCTACCTACACTTTTTAACCCCTAATCTGCCGACCGGACCTTGCCGCTACTATAATAAATGTATTAACCCCTAAACCGCCTCACTCCCGCCTCGCAAACCCTATAACAAATTTTATTAACCCCTAATCTGCCCTCCCTAACATCGCTGACACCTAACTTCAAGTATTAACCCCTAATCTGCCGACCGGACCTCGCCGCTACTCTAATAAATGTATTAACCCCTAAAGCTAAGTCTAACCCTAACACCCCCCCTAAGTTAAATATAATTTAAATCTAACGAAATAAAATAAATCTTATTAAATAAATTAATCCGGCGGAGCAAGCCGGACATCTGAGCGGTCGCATACTAAGAGAGCTCTGCTCATATAATATCTATAATTCATAACTAGACCGCTCAGTATTGCCCAAATTATCTCCAAATTGCAACTAAAGTTCTGGGGACCAGTACTACAGGGTCCAGTGAAGAAGAGAGGACTTAAAGTTATTGCTTGGAGCATTCTTTTTCTAACCGCAGTTCACACGCTGCCAGTTTGTGAAGCGGCCATTTTAAGGTCTGCGTGGAGCTCGATTACAAGTGAGTGCAGCATCTATTTAGTAAATAGTGTACTTGATTTTAACCCACGATGGAGATTACCGTGAAAGCTTTACTGCTACTACTAGCCGACAAGATGGAGAGTCAGTATAACTCTCTAACGTCAATCCTTAGAGATGAATGGAGCCCTACTTCCGCAGAAGAAACTGATTACCTTCCCGCGCAGACCTCTTACAGCTTGCGAGATGTGGATATGAGAGATGGGCCTCCAGTGGGAGATTCAGCGGAACTAGCTCTTCCAGATGAGCGACAAGTCAGTGCTGCTTCACAAAACCCGGCAGGGAGACGCGCAGGAGATAGATCAGTCCCAAATGACATCCGTAGCTGTTTGATAGACTCTGTGAAGCCGATTTCTGACCCCCCGACGATGCGACTAACCACTGAGGGACACCAGGGTCAAACTAATCGTGGGCTGCACCCCAATGCTCATATAGAAGTTGATTTAGCTTCCACGAGCTCTGGTTTTTGCTTGGATGTCTTGGTTGATAGTAAGCCTAAGAGGGAGGCCAGTGCTACACTATGCCCTGACAGTACGGTGCACAGATCAAGAAAAACTCGCAATCTAGCATTTGATGCTAATAGCAGCTCACGGCCTACACTGTGTTCTATCCATATGGATTACAATTCAAGTAAAGCTGACAAGGAGACCTCATACGACGATCACAGCTCACGGTCCGTTCAACTCTCTGCAGGAGACATCACAGGGTCTGCAGACACAAAATTTGTTTTTGCCGTACTGCAGAAGACAAGAAAGGATAGATGTGGCTATGAGGGGAGCAGAGTACGAACATTCAAGACCTCATGCCTGAAATCGTTAAACATCAGATATTACAGACTTGGCATCGGCTAAAGTGGGACTTTTTTTTTTTTTTCTCTCTTGGACTCCACGCACACCTTACCAACACTTAAGGTAGCAGTTCAGATCTATTGATCTAGAGTCCTTTATATGGATTGTTTTACATGACATTTACCATTAAGCTCCATGTTTATATATTTACTTAATGCAACGTTTGACTTAAACGCCCTTATATGGTCAAGCTTAACATTGGGTACTAGAAAGATAAGTATTGTTAATAACTGGTTGCATCACCTATTTATCTAATGCTTACCCTATTGTAAATGATGCTTAATATGTTGCTCTTATATTTAATAGTTTAAATGGATTTCTGCTCACAGAGGTCAATCAGTTCATGTATATTTCTGCTATATGGTAGTCTCTTTTTGTCCACAACATATTGTTTACATGGTTTTTCAGCACATAAAATCCCTAAGCTTTATCTAATTTTGACAGCCCAAACAGTTCAAGCCTCTAATCAACTCAAACGTTGCCTGTCTAGATATGTTGTGTATAGCCGTGGAGCTACTTTTAGAATAGCAGGGTACACATTGCTCTATGTAAATATGGCATCAGTCCATGCTCCATAGTCACAGCAACCTGCTGCTTAGTAGTTATACTCTGGGGCCTTTGACAAACTCTAGCATTATTCCTAAAAAACTACCTACCTGATGTAATGGTTGCATTTACATGTTAGTTTTGAGGTTACATATTTATGTATTTCTATGTTCTAGTTTTCACCTTTTCTCTACTCTGCACCCTAGGCCAAATAGATCCAATAGATCCTGCCTTGAAATAAGGGAATGTACTAGGGCCATGCAATAATATAAGCAACCAGGTCACCGCCTAGTATAATCAGGGCTATCAGTTCACAACACTTACTTTGCATGGTTATATTGCTAAGACAGTTCTATGATATGAGGCATATAACTCCACCCACATATTTTTCCTTTGATGTGTGTCACATAAGCAACTGCAATGTAATAATTTATTCTTTTTTATCCTCTGTAAAAATCTCTAAGCTATGCATCATAAAAGTAATCTTCTGTCTATACCATCATAGACAGAGCCTCTATATCTTCTATACACCATGTATTTCTGCCTAGCTGAATATTTAAACCTATGACGTGTCAGGAGCTATGTTTTAGAGTTCTAAAGTTTATTTCATACTAGCACAATATACTATACATCCTAATTCATACTGTGTAATGAGATTGCTGAACAGGTATACTTTAGGTTCATTTAGATTTTTTTATGTTTCTGACACTGAGATCTGTTATTTATGTTCACCTCATGCTTGTTATCTATGTTTTGGGTACTATTAGAAATATTAACATTTCACCTTAAATAGGGGAACTCTTTTACATAATCTACAAATGCTCCTTGCTAATAATGTCATACCTCCTATGCAGAATTATTATTAGTGGTACTGATTTTTTGTTTCAGCTGAGCTCCTCTCCTCCCTTTCCCGCCGGTACTTGATGCCTGCGGGTCATATCCCTATCCCTTTCTCCCACATCGCCTATAGCTGGCACTTCCCCAGGAGAGGAGCTCATTCAGAAGTCCTTTATATCCCTTACATCTTAATATCCCCCCTCTCGCATAGTTTGGTCAATAACTGCCTTCATTCAATCTATAAACAACAGTTCAACTGGTACCACAGAGTACCCAGAGCGGTTCCTTATTACAAAATATATTTATATGTTTTCATATCACCTACTGTAACATATGATGTTGTGACTTCTTAGAAGGTCATAGACACTTTATTTCTGCACTAGTGTTATAGGAACTTTATTTCTGATACCTCCGTTCCCCCCCCCCCCCTTTTTTTTTTTTTTCCCCCTTTCTTCCATGCTCCGAGCGGTGCTCACCCACTGACTTCTTTCCTACTTCCCCCCATCTATCATAAAGCCCAAAAGCGGCTATCCTTCAGACTAATATACCGATTCATTTATCCTAACTATAAGGGTCCATGAGTGGCCTACTAATTAGTCTGTCAAATGAAGATCAAAAAATTGTAAAATAGAGGTTTGGTTAGCCTCGCTCTCCTATATATGTGCACTGTCTTGCAAATGTTTTTGTTCTATATATATCGACATGTTTACTGTTGGCAATATGAGGCGATGTTTTGTTTTTTTTCTTTTGTATGTGTTATAAAACCTCAATAAAAAATTATTAAAAAAAAATAAAAAAAAAAATAAATAAAAAAAAATTAAAAAAAATAAATTAATCCTATTTAAAGCTAAATACTTACCTGTAAAATAACCCCTAATATAGCTACAATATAACTAATAATTATATTGTAGCTATTTTAGGCCTAGATTTGGAGTTCGGCGGTAAAAGGGCTGTTAACGCTCCGCGGGCTTTTTTCTGGCCGCACCATAAAATTAACTCTGGTATCGAGAGTTCAAACAAATGCTGCGTTAGGCTCCAAAAAAGGAGCGTAGAGCATTTCTACCGCAAAAGCAACTCTCGATACCAGAGTTGCTTACGGACGCGGCCGGCCTCAAAAACGTGCTCGTGCACGATTCCCCCATAGGAAACAATGGGGCAGTTTGAGCTGAAAAAAAACCTAACACCTGCAAAAAAGCAGCGTTCAGCTCCTAACGCAGCCCCATTGTTTGCTATGGGGAAACACTTCCTACGTCTGCACCTAACACTCTAACATGTACCCCGAGTCTAAACACCCCTAACCTTACACTTATTAACCCCTATTCTGCCGCCCCCGCTATCGCTGACACCTGCATATTTTTTTAAACCCCTAATCTGCCGCTCCGTAAACCGCCGCCACCTACGTTATCCCTATGTACCCCTAATCTGCTACCCCTAACACCGCCGACCCCTATATTATATTTATTAACCCCTAACCTGCCCCCCACAACGTCGCCGACACCTGCCTACACTTATTAACCCCTAATCTGCCGAGCGGACCTGAGCGCTACTATAATAAAGTTATTAACCCCTAATCCGCCTCACTAACCCTATCATAAATAGTATTAACCCCTAATCTGCCCTCCCTAACATCGCCGACACCTAACTTCAATTATTAACCCCTAATCTTCCGATCGGAGCTCACCGCTATTCTAATAAATGGATTAACCCCTAAAGCTAAGTCTAACCCTAACACTAACACCCCCCTAAGTTAAATATAATATTTATCTAACGAAATAAATTAACTCTTATTAAATAACTTATTCCTATTTAAAGCTAAATACTTACCAGTAAATTAAACCCTAATAAAGCTACAATATAAATAATAATTATATTATAGCTATTTTAGGATTAATATTTATTTTACAGGTAACTTTGTAATTATTTTAACCAGGTACAATAGCTATTAAATAGTTAAGAACTATTTAATAGTTACCTAGTTAAAATAATAACAAATTTACCTGTAAAATAAATCCTAACCTAAGTTATAATTAAACCTAACACTACCCTATCAATAAAATAATTAAATAAACTACCTACAATTACCTACAATTAACCTAACACTACACTATCAATAAATTAATTAAACACAATTCCTACAAATAAATACAATTAAATAAACTAGCTAAAGTACAAAAAATAAAAAAGAACTAAGTTACAGAAAATAAAAAAATATTTACAAACATAAGAAAAATATTACAACAATTTTAAACTAATTACACCTACTCTAAGCCCCCTAATAAAATAACAAAGCCCCCAAAATAAAAAATTCCCTTCCCTATTCTAAATTAAAAAAGTTACAAGCTCTTTTACCTTACCAGCCCTGAACAGGGCCCTTTGCGGGGCATGCCCCAAGAATTTCAGCTCTTTTGCCTGTAAAAAAAAACATACAATACCCCCCCCCAACATTACAACCCACCACCCACATACCCCTAATCTAACCCAAACCCCCCTTAAATAAACCTAACACTAAGCCCCTGAAGATCTTCCTACCTTGTCTTCACCATCCAGGTATCACCGATCCGTCCTGGCTCCAAGATCTTCATCCAACCCAAGCGGGGGTTGGCGATCCATAATCCGGTCCAGAAGAGGCTCCAAAGTCTTCCTCCTATCCGGCAAGAAGAGGACATCCGGACCGGCAAACATCTTCTCCAAGCGGCATCTTCGATCTTCTTCCATCCGGAGCGAAGCGGCAGGATCCTGAAGACCTCCAGCGCGGAACATCCATCCGGACCGACGACTGAACGACGAATGACTGTTCCTTTAAGGGACGTCATCCAAGATGGCGTCCCTCGAATTCCGATTGGCTGATAGGATTCTATCAGCCAATCGGAATTAAGGTAGGAATTTTCTGATTGGCCGATGGAATCAGCCAATCAGAATCAAGTTCAATCCGATTGGCTGATCCAATCAGCCAATCAGATTGAGCTCGCATTCTATTGGCTGTTCCGATCAGCCAATAGAATGCGAGCTCAATCTGATTGGCTGATTGGATCGGCCAATCGGATTGAACTAGATTCTGATTGGCTGATTCCATCAGCCAATCAGAAAATTCCTACCTTAATTCCGATTGGCTGATAGAATCCTATCAGCCAATCGGAATTCGAGGGACGCCATCTTGGATGACGTCCCTTAAAGGAACAGTCATTCGTCGTTCAGTCGTCGGTCCGGATGGATGTTCCGCGCTGGAGGTCTTCAGGATCCTGCCGCTTCGCTCCGGATGGAAGAAGATCGAAGATGCCGCTTGGAGAAGATGTTTGCCGGTCCGGATGTCCTCTTCTTGCCGGATAGGAGGAAGACTTTGGAGCCTCTTCTGGACCGGATTATGGATCGCCAACCCCCGCTTGGGTTGGATGAAGATCTTGGAGCCAGGACGGATCGGTGATACCTGGATGGTGAAGACAAGGTAGGAAGATCTTCAGGGGCTTAGTGTTAGGTTTATTTAAGGGGGGTTTGGGTTAGATTAGGGGTATGTGGGTGGTGGGTTGTAATGTTGGGGGGGGGGTATTGTATGTTTTTTTTTACAGGCAAAAGAGCTGAAATTCTTGGGGCATGCCCCGCAAAGGGCCCTGTTCAGGGCTGGTAAGGTAAAAGAGCTTGTAACTTTTTTAATTTAGAATAGGGTAGGGAATTTTTTATTTTGGGGGGCTTTGTTATTTTATTAGGGGGCTTAGAGTAGGTGTAATTAGTTTAAAATTGTTGTAATATTTTTCTTATGTTTGTAAATATTTTTTTATTTTCTGTAACTTAGTTCTTTTTTATTTTTTGTACTTTAGCTAGTTTATTTAATTGTATTTATTTGTAGGAATTGTGTTTAATTAATTTATTCATAGTGTAGTGTTAGGTTAATTGTAGGTAATTGTAGGTAGTTTATTTAATTATTTTATTGATAGGGTAGTGTTAGGTTTAATTATAACTTAGGTTAGGATTTATTTTACAGGTAAATTTGTTATTATTTTAACTATGTAACTATTAAATAGTTCTTAACTATTTAATAGCTATTTTACCTGGTTAAAATAATAACAAAGTTGCCTGTAAAATAAATATTAATCCTAAAAAAGCTATAATATAATTATAATTTATATTGTAGCTATATTAGGGTTTATTTTACAGGTAAGTATTTAGCTTTAAATAGGAATAAGTTATTTAATAAGAGTTAATTTATTTCGTTAGATAAATATTATATTTAATTTAGGGGGGTGTTAGTGTTAGGGTTAGACTTAGCTTTAGGGGTTAATACATTTATTAGAATAGCGGTGAGCTCCGGTCGGCAGATTAGGGGTTAATAATTGAAGTTAGGTGTCGGCGATGTTAGGGAGGGCAGATTAGGGGTTAATACTATTTATGATAGGGTTAGTGAGGCGGATTAGGGGTTAATACATTTATTATAGTAGCGCTCAGGTCCGCTCGGCAGATTAGGGGTTAATAAGTGTAGGCAGGTGTCGGCGACGTTGAGGGGGGCAGATTAGGGGTTAATAAATATAATATAGGGGTCGGCGATGTTAGGGCAGCAGATTAGGGGTACATAGGGATAACGTAGGTGGCGGCGATTTGCGGTCGGAAGATTAGGGGTTAATTATTTTAAGTAGCTGGCGGCGACGTTGTGGGGGGCAAGTTAGGGGTTAATAAATGTAATACAGGGGTCGGCGGGGTTAGGGGCAGCAGATAAGGGGTACATAAGTATAACGTAGGTGGCGGTCGGCAGATTAGGGGTTAAAAATTTTAATCGAGTGGCGGCGGTGTGGGGGGACCTCGGTTTAGGGGTACATAGGTAGTTTATGGGTGTTAGTGTACTTTAGGGTACAGTAGTTAAGAGCTTTATAAACCGGCGTTAGCCAGAAAGCTCTTAACTCCTGCTATTTTCAGGCGGCTGGAATCTTGTCGTTAGAGCTCTAACGCTCACTTCAGAAACGACTCTAAATACCAGCGTTAGAAAGATCCCATTGAAAATATAGGCTACGCAAATGGAGTAGGGGGATCTGCGGTATGGAAAAGTCGCGGCTGAAAAGTGAGCGTTAGACCCTTTAATCACTGACTCCAAATACCAGCGGGCGGCCAAAACCAGCGTTAGGAGCCTCTAACGCTGGTTTTGACGGCTACCGCCGAACTCCAAATCTAGGCCTTAGGATTTATATTTATTTTACAGGCAACTTTGTATTTATTTTAACTAGGTACAATAGCTATTAAATAGTTAATAACTATTTAATAGTTACCTAGTTAAAATAATTACAATATTATCTGTAAAATAAATCCTAACCTAAGTTACAATTAAACCTAACACTACACTATCAATAAATAAATTAACTAAACTACCTACAATTAGCTACAATTAAATAAACTAAACTAAATTACAAAAAACCCCCACTAAATTACAAAAAATAAAAAAAGATTACATGAATTTTAAACTAATTACACCTACTCTAAGCCCCCTAAAAAAATAACAAAGCCCCCCAAAATAAAAAAATGCCCTACCCTATTCTAAAATAAATTTTTTACAGCTCTTTTACCTTACCAGCCCTTAAAATGGCTTTTTGCGGGGCATGCCAAAGAAAACAGCTCTTTTGCATTTAAATAAACATACAATACCCCCCCAACATTACAACCCACCACCCACATACCCCTAATCTAACCCAAACCCCCCTTAAAAAACCTAACACTAAGCACCTGAAGATCTTCCTACCTTATCTTCACCACACCGGGTATCACCAATCCGTCCAGAAGAGGGTCCGAAGTCTTCATCCTATCCGGCAAGAAGAGGGCATCCGGACCGGTAGACATCTTCATCCAGGCGGCATCTTCTATCTTCTTCCATCCGGCGTGGAGCAGGACCATCTTGAAGCAGCTGACGCGGATCCATCCTCTTCTTCCGGCGACTCCCGATGAATGAAGGTTCCTTTAAGGGACGTCATCCAAGATGGCGTCCCTCGAATTCCGATTGGCTGATAGGATTCTATCAGCCAATCGGAATTAAGGTAGGAAAAATCTGATTGGCTGATTGAATCAGCCAATCAGATTCAAGTTCAATCCGATTGGCTGATCCAATCAGCCAATCAGATTGAGCTCGCATTCTATTGGCTGTTCCGATCAGTCTGTGTCTGGGTATCTGTCTGTGTCTGCTAAACAGCGCTACTGCCTATCTCATATTCTGTTATAATACTAATTAAGTATTTAATGAGATAGGGCATCTTTACAATGTAAGTATGGGTATCTGTCTGTGTCTGCTAAACAGCGCTACTGCCTATCTCATTTTCTGTTATAATACTAAATAAGTATGCAATGAGATAGGATATAGGATATCTTCATCCAGGCTGCGACATCTTCCGTCGCAGGGACATCTTCTATCTTCATCCCGGTGGCACAGAGCTGTGGAGGCGCGGGTCATCGTCGCCGGCGGCCCGGCCATCCAGCGTGGAGGATCCTCTTTACTGCCGTACACTGAAGCTTGAATGCAAGGTACCCATTTAAAAATGAGGTACCTTGCATTCCTATCGGCTGACATTTTCAAATCAGCCAATAGGTTAAGAGCTACTAAAATCCTATTGGCTGATTTGAACAGGTATATATATTTTAGATTAGATTAGATTAGGACTAGAAGCTTATCTGAAGGCAGGGGTAATACCCAAAGGTTTGATGTTGACAAAAAACAGCCATATTTAACAGTACAGACATAGAACTCATTACAGAGTGGGAAACTGTTCTGGAAGAGAGTTCAAATAAATTGATACGTATTATAATCAGATTTAGAGAGGCGAACCTGGATAAGGTTACTGCAGAACTACACAAATTACGCACTTTACTGTTACCCTTTAAGGGAGACACATATTATGACAAATTAGATAGCGACATAAGGGAAAGAATGAGCAAATTAGAAAGAGATTTAAAACTCAAAAAGAAGAAAAAGTTGGAACGAGACTTACAAAATAAAGCTAGTGAACAAACAGGAAATATCGAAATTGAGACTGATGTACCTTTCACACCAAACACACCTGGGGGTAATGAGACACCTAACACTCCACTAACAACCACAAACACTCTATACAGTGATGTAATTAGAAATAATCATCTTAAGGGCTCGAAGAAAACAGGTTCAAGAACCCCCAAACAAACAAACATTAAATTCAATTTCCCCTCTAGAGAGTATACTCCAAGACCAAATAGGGGTTACAACACAAGCAGAGATAACTATCATCAAAACCCAAACCTGAGAAATGATTCTCATATAATTGAAAGAGAAAAAAGAGAAGGAATATATTATCACTCTAGAGGTAGAGAACATCCTAGGGGAGGTAGAAGACACTATAACCATAACTATAATTATAATTCAAATTATGGATTTAACAGGTACAATCAGGATTCATATGGTAACCAAGGGTGGAATGATACAAGGGCAAACCAAAATTCTAATTGGGAACAACAACCATATACCCACTCTAGAAATAGAGATAGCTATAATGATAAGGGTTTTTACGACAGACATCTGACAGACAAACTAAGAGCTGTAGAGGTACAGAGAGAAGTAAGACCCCCACCACAAGAACATACACCACTAGAATGGAGACAACCACAAACACATGTAGAAGGAAGAAGGGGAAAAAGACATATGGAAGAAGAAGAGGATGTAGAGCTGGTAGAAAATTCCAACTTAAAAAGACGCAGAGAGATGAGACAGTAAAAGAAGAAACTATAAAAATCTTCAATTTATCCACACACAATCTAAGTCTAGACGAAACAGACCTTTTAAAAAAAGGTTTGTCATTTGCGCCTACACAAAAACCAGATCCATTTGAATTATTTATTGACATAAACAAATTCATACGTAAACTAACACTAGTTAGACATTTTGAAAAAGATAAAAAGACACAAAATTCAGTTAGCCTCACACAATCAGACTTAGAAACACTGGAAGCCTTAATGGATTTAGATAATGGGAATAACCATCACTCACAAATAGATTGCAACAACTATTTGGGACCAGAATTTGACTCAAATGAATTAAGTATTATTAATAGTGGCCTAAGACCCAAGTCCATTTTTTTCCCTGTTCAATCACAGGGAAAATATATAACTATGTTTAAGGATAAGGTCATTCAAGACTGTATGGAACTCTGCAGCAACTACAAAATCCAGAAACATAATATGAGTATAAAAGAGAAAAGGGTGCTAAAAACACTAATGGATAATGAACAGATTGTGATACGGGAGGCTGACAAGGGAGGAGGCATAGTCATTCTAGATAGGAAAGACTATTTAGAGGAAGCTAATCGCCAACTCTCTGACAGTAAGACATATATATAACCCTGAAAAGTGACCCTACACCTCTATTTCTGAGAACTTATATGGAACACATAAATTCTGGCTACCAAAATAGAGTACTCACAGACAGAGAGAGAAAATATCTCTCATATGATGAACCTAAAATGGCAATATTTTATTATCTACCAAAGATCCACAAGAGCCTGACCAAACCACCTGGAAGGCCCATCATTTCAGGTATAGATTCAATAACTTCTAGACTATCTGAATATGTGGATCAATTTTTAAAACCTATGGTACTTAATCTCAAATCATACCTTAGAGATACACCCCACCTCCTCCAAACTATAGAAAGAATAGAATGGAAGCCAACTTATAAATGGGCTACGCTCCATGTAACAGCATTGTATACATCTATCCCTCACGATCAAGGGATAAGTGCGATCAAGAGATCACTAGACAATGCTAATCGGATTGCCCCAGAGCAGAGGAACTTTCTATTAGAATCCATTAGGTATATCCTACAGAATAATTATTTCAAATTCGAAGGCACATATTACCTGCAAAACACAGGAACAGCCATGGGTACAAAGTTTGCACCTAATTTTGCTAACTTATATATGGGTATATTTGAGGAGGAGATGGTTTATAATAATTCTGAATTTAAAAACAAAAATGTTGTATTTTGGCATCGCTTCATAGATGACATCCTAGTCATTTGGGATGGAGAGATTAATCTATGGGATATATATGTACAAGAACTTAATGCCAATTGCATGAATCTCACCTTTACACAAAGAATAGAAATCTCATCCATTGACTTTCTAGATGTCACTCTATATGTATCAAATGGGAATGTATGCAGCAAGCTATATAGAAAACCTACTGATACTAACGGTTACTTAGACGCACGCAGCAGCCACCACCCTAAATGGATAGAAAATATTCCATTCGGGCAGTTTCAGAGACTGAGGCGAAACTGCTCAGATATGAGTAATTTTGAAATAGAGGCAAATAATCTCAAAGATAAGTTTACAGAAAAACACTATCCAACTAAAACTATCCAAAAGGCATATGATAAAGCGATTCAACTTAACAGAGAAACACTAGTACATGGCAATAATCAACAAACACAGATACGATCAACCACAACATCAGATACAGCAAGGGCAACACAGAAAAGAGATACTAAAATTAATTTTGTTACAACTTTCAATGAGGGCCACTGGAAGATTAAGAACATTTTACAGAAAAATTGGTCAATCTTGAAAAATGACCCCATATTAAAAGACACTATAGGCAACAGACCATATGTTACATACAAGAAAAATAAAAATCTAAAGAATTTCTTAGCACCTAGTGACATTCAGAAAACCAAAAAAACGGAGAAACAACATAAAGGACAGATTACCAATATACAAGGTTTTTTTAAATGTGCAAGAAAAAACTGCGTGTGTTGTGCACATATAAATAAAAATAAAAATTTTAATAAATTTATAGACTGTGGAAAAGATGGAGAAAAATATCCGATTAAAGGACTACTAAATTGCAGATCTGATCATGTAGTCTATATGCTGGAGTGCACCTGCAGCACCCCAAAAAGATATATAGGACGTACGACACGGGGTTTAAAAATCTGCTGTCTGGAACACATGAAAAATATAGAAGCAGGAACCCTCAAAAATCCTCTCATAAACCACTTTACATAACAAAATAAAGATGCATTTTTCATTAAGGCTATAGAACAAATACACAAAGGTAACAGAGGAGGTAGTAGACTTCTGGAACTACGAAAAAAAGAGACAGTTTGGATCCATAAACTGGGAACGCTAGAACCCAATGGGTTAAATAGAGATATTGACCTAGCAGCATTTCTATAATTAATGGTATATCAGTTAGGGAGTTTCTTTTGAACAATAACATGATCCCCTTCCCATACATGTATTCTAAGCATCTTGAGCCAGTTAATTTATGTTTTATGTTTTTAGATTTTTAAAAAATATATAAACCATTAGGAAGTATATATTATAGCTCTGTAATAATGTTAGTTTGAAATATTTATCTATTTTAGAATTTTATCTCCACTTTTAATAATATGCAAAGTTTATGGTGTGTTGATATTCCTTGTTCTTTCAAGTATCCTTTTTTCATCAAAAAGTATGAGGCAGAGATAATATGTGTATACATAACGGATCTCAGTAACTCTGTACCAATTCCAAATAACATTTCATTTAAAATGGTAGTCACAACACATTTTGTTAAGTTCATTGTGTTTAATTGTTAATTTTTATATACTTTGTTCTGCTGAGTATCGTTTCTAACCGGATACTTAAATTTGATATAGCAACACTTAAAGTGACAAATAAGCACAAAAAGTTTGATTGCCGACTAGGAAACAAAATTCTATTGGCATCTTCAAATGTATGACTCACAAAAGAAAAAGAAAATTAAAAAGACTGGGTTTAGTAGAACAGTACAGCCTGGTGACTTGCCCATAAACAAAATGGCGACCGAGGGGCTAACATTTGGCCAATCAGCCACAGCCACACGCATTTATAGAGCTAGGTTGGGGGGCGGCCCACACCTCTGATGAAGTAACCCATTGGTTATGAAACGCGTTAGGCTCCGCCCCCGCCACACGTCACACCTGCACGCTTTGAGTGCACAACATACACGGAGCTGCATGAGGTAATCGGTTGCTGGGCTACGAAAATAAGCCTGATTTGCTCCGATTTATACCTTTGGTGCTCCTTATTTGTATATCTATGATACTGTCAATTTTTAACGTTTTTACGTTTGTGGAGCTACTTAGTGCATGCACTTGGAAACAGACCTTCTGTACAAGGATCTAGCTACCTGTCAGCACTACGGCTTACTACCATTGTGTATATATATTTGTTTAATTTTATAATTGTATACTTGCATCTTACCCAGACAAGGGTGTCTGTTTTATACTATTTAAAATAAATCTATGGTTTTATAATCTCTGTTATATTATAATGTATTGTGTGGTCAATTGAGATATATAGATTATACACACACTTCTATACATATAATATCCCCTTACTCCCTATACCACTGACAACGGATAACGGTGACCCACTGAAGATACACCCAACATTGGAGGATTGTGGACAAACGAGAAGGGAGCAAAGGAACAGAGTATAACCATATAAGTGCACTTCTAGTACCTCACTACTTGAGGGTACACCAGGTGAGCGCGGATAATTCCCCCACTGTTTGTTATTTATGCAACTACTGTGAACGTATTACACGAAGTGTGCCCCTGTGCTATATATAAAATAAAGCAAGAAAGGCACTCTCCGTATTCATCACCAAAACTTTTACTTGGGTGAACGTTTTCGGTGTTGCCACCGTCCTCAGACCTTACACAACAACAAGTGAATAAACAATTTATGTGCATTACCTGGTACTGATCCTGCTAGTGCGTGTGGCGTCTCCTCTGCGCAACTGCGCATGCGCAAGAGACTTTACAGAGGCCCTAGAGGATCAAAAAGTTAACAAGTGCAAAAAAATTAAAAACAGTATAGTAACATAACCTTCCCCAGCATGCTATATCATATTAGAAATGGCCAAGTATTGCATATGTACTACATAAACATGAACTATGGTGTATATTGGTATTTGATGTCAACTGCATTATATTTACTGCATTATATTTACATAGTTTTTACTTTATTGTTATGCGGTGCGCATCTTTGTGTCAATGTGTTTACCGCTGCTGCAGCAGAGATCAATAGAGATCAATGCTAAACATGGACCCCACAGGATCGGTCACCTAACCATTCCCACCGGTCCAGATTTATACGTAGAGTTGGCACATATATATCACACACATCGCTCTAGTGAGGTCCCACTCAATCGGGTAAATAGTTTACGCATGGTCGCCTAGCAACCAAAATGTTCCATATTGAAAACAGATAGGGGACATATCCGGAACCAACAGACTAGTGGATACTGCATCCATAGAACTTAAATATACCATAGCGGTAACATCCCTGCTTCTATTCACTTGGTATTACAATGACCCGTGTAGGGTTGCTAAGCAACCAGGTATAACAACATAGAGTATAAACCATTATGTATAAAACATTATGCATACCATAGCAGATCCCACGTTTTGAGGCTTCCTGATCCACAACGATCAGCAATATACTTCAGCCTGTCTTAAGCTGCTAGCGAGAAATCCTCTCCTCAAAATTAAACCAACCTATACAACTATATACAAATATACACAAATCTATATACAGAAACTATCTATGAGTATCTAGTAACATTAATATTCCTGCTCTTATTCACTTGGTATTGCAACTACCCGTATAGGGTTGCTAAGTAGCCAGGGACAACAACATAAGATATTGTACATGCCGTAGTGATCCCCTCACAGTGGGGCACCCTGATCAACGGAGATCCACATCCTACCTCAGCCTGTCTTTTGATGTTGATGAGACATCTAATCCTCCCATTAAACCAACCTATACCAATATGTACAAATGCATACAAATATAATACAGATGTATATAACAACAATCCATGAACCCAAATAATCAGATTGCTATAACTGGAATCTGAATTAGTGCCAATGATAGATATAAACAACTGGTTTAAAAGCCAGTGACTCAAGAACAAACTTACCTCAACATCACACACAAATGTCATGAATCCTAATATATTTTAATGTAAACCAAAACCATATTTGGTAATATTATGTCCTGTGTGCCACAAATAGATAATCCTTATATATGCACCTAGTACCTCCAAAAACCAGATAGTAAACATACCCAATCAATTGAACAACCATTATAGGAAACATTGCATATCCAAATTGACATTCAATCCCTTAGGAACCAACGTGTCCAATGTAAAGATACATCTACTTTCTCTCTGCAGTAGCAGCCTACCCCTATCACCTCCTCTGGTGAGTGGCGGAATGTGATCTATAATGATGAATCTTAAGTCAGTGTTTTTGTGTTGTGCCTGAAGGAAGTGTCTGGCAACCGGCTGATCTGATTTGCCGCTGCTGAGGGCTGCCCTGATAGCTGACCTGTGATTGGCCATTCTAGTGCGGGCATCATCCTGTGTCTTACCGACATAGAATTTGCCACAGGGGCAATGTATCATGTACACATTATGGTTTGTAGTGCATGTAACCCTGTGTCTAATAGCAAATCTTTTATTTGTCCAAGGATGTGTGAAAAATTTGCTCTGGGTCTTCCCACTGCATGTGGTGCATCCACTGCATCTGAAGCACCCATTTTTGGTGGTGTCTAACCATGTTTTGGACCTGTAGCTTAATCTGTTATCAGGTCGCATCAAATGATCTCTCAAGGAGGCCGCCCTTCTATAGCCAACAATCGGTAAGTCCATGGAATCACAAGAAAGTCTCTTATCAGTAGAGACAATGTCCCAATGATCACGCAGTGTTTTCGGCAGGACAACTTTATCTGGAGTAAATGTAGTAGTTAATATCATACGTTCATTCTGTGGTGTTTCAGGTACCGGTTTCTTTAATGCCTCCATCTGTGTTATCCTGGTAGCCTCAGTATAAGCTGACGTCAAATGCTGGTTCTTGTATCCGCGTTGTTCAAACTTGTTTCTCATCTCATCAAGCTGTGTCTGCTTGTTAACCTGTTCACTGTTGTTTCTGGTCACCCGCATGAACTGTGACCTGGGCAAGGCCTTTTTTAAGAATGGAGGATGACAACTTGAACCCTGTAGAATAGAATTCCGATCAGTCGGTTTCTGGTACAGCGTTGTATTTAGACCTGTACCAGATTTGTATATTCTTAAGTCAAGAAAGTCAATTGTCTGATAGTCGAAATTGATTTTAAATTTCAAGTTAACATCAGCTTTATTCAAATCAGTGAACCAAGATTCCAATTCTTGTTGGTTGCCCCTCCAAATAAGGAACAGGTCATCTATGTACCTGCGAAACATCCGGATCCTGTGATCATGAAAGAGGGTAGTGCCCAAGGTCTCAAATCGAGCCATAAACAGACTGGCATAGGATGGGGCCACGTTGGACCCCATCGCTGTGCCGGATATTTGGAGGTAAAACTTAGATTCAAATTTAAAATAATTCATCTTAAGGCAGTATTCAAGCAACTGAAGTACCACATCAACAGGTGGACCTACATATGGTGTATGTAGGAGAGTAGATTTGACCGCAGCCATCCCTTCCTCATGAGGGATGACAGTGTACAAGCTGGTTACATCCAGGGTAACCAGCATATCATTCCCATCAAGATCATCAACCTCTTGTAATAACTTCCCCATTTCAATGGAGTCCAAGAGGAAGGAATTCATCTGCTTCACAAATGGTTGAAGGATGTCATCAATATATACTGCAAGCGTCTGTAGTACTGAGCCCCTCGCCGAAACTATCCTGGGGGTTTAATTGGGTCCTTGTGGATTTTCGGAAGGGTATAAATGATTGGTACTATCGGAAAGTCCACCATCAAGAATTCAAAATTTTTCTTAGTTACAATGTTGGCTGCTAATATTGTTTCCAAATACTCGTCAATGGTTTTCTTAAATTTAACAGTGGGGTCACGTGATAATATACGATACACTGCTGTATCATTAAGCTGTGATATTATCTCCTGCCTGTAATCATTATAGTCCTATATTATATATTTAAAGTGTATCCCGGAGGTTGCATGTTAATAGTGAGTGTGGGATCCTCTCTGAGTATTATATATATATATATATATATATAAATATTTACTTAATATATAATATATACTTAAATATATACTTAAAGGGACATTGAACCCAACATTTTTCTATCGTGATTCACATAGAGCATGCAATTTTAAGCAACTTTCTAATTTACTCCTATTATCAAATTCTATTTATTCTCTTGGTATCTTTATTTGAAATGCAAGAATGTAAGTTTAGATGTCGGCCCATTTTTGGTGAACACTTCTTGCTGATTGGTGGGTAAATTCACCTACCAATAATTAAATGCTTTCCATGGTTCTGAACCAAAAAAAATGCTTAGAAGCCTTTTTCAAATAAAGAAAGCAAGAGACCGAAGAAAAATTGATAATATTAGTAAATTAGAAAGTTGTTTAAAATTGCATGCTCTATATAATATAAAATGGAGGAGGATATCTCAAAAACATTATCAAATTCCTATCATAACTACATTCTTAATAAAACTCCGGAAACATGGAATAAATATATACAAGTAAAAGAAGAAAGAGATACCTTCCTCCTACATAAATCCACTCAAAGAGAACTAAAATTACAAGCACATTTATTTAAATATGGTAACAAAGCGGGTAAACTTCTTGCTAATCTAGTTAAACAGGATAAAGGAAGTGCATTAATTGAATCTGTTAGGAAAGGGGATAAATTATTTACAAAAACTGAGGAAATATTAAAAATAATGACAGAATACTATAAAGACCTTTATTCATAAAAGACATCAAACAAAAAAGAATGTGATAAATTCTGGGAAGAGATCTCCTGCCCAAACATAACAGAAGAATTAAATGAAAAGATGAATTCCCCTTTCACTGAGTTAGAGGTAAGAAAGAGCATAGAGAACATGTCTATTAACAAGGCGTCAGGTCCTGACGGCCTGCCCAGTGAATTTTATAAAATACTATCACCAGTAATAGTTCCGCATTTGACAAGACTATATAATGATATATATATTGAAGGTAATTCGCCATCCTCTGCTTTTGTGGCCTCTTATACAACATTAATACCAAAATCTGGAAAGGACTTAACACAGAAAGAGTCCTACAGACCTATAGCCTTGTTAAATGCGGACTACAAATTAATGACCTCTATTCTTGCCCAAAGAATGCAAATCCTTCTTCCGTCAATAATACACAAAGATCAAGCAGGATTTTTAACCAACAGAAATTCTTCAGCAAAGATCCGAGAGTTATTTCTTACGATGGATTATTTTAAGACAGAATCAAATACTGAGCTAGATAAAGGACAAGATAAATGTGATAAGGCAGTAATAACCATCGATGCTGAAAAAGCGTTTGATTCAGTCCATCATGATCACCTTTTTTATACATTGACTAAATTTGGGTTTGGGGGTCAATTCTCTAAATTTATAGAAAACTTATATAGTAAAGCTTCTACAAAGATAATAGTGAATGCTAATGAATCATCAGACATAGCGTTGGCCAGAGGTACAAGGCAGGGTTGTCCCCTTTCCCCTTTGCTTTTTGATATAGCAATAGAATCCCTTGCAATATTAATTAGACAGGAGTTAGAGGGGTTAATAATAGGAAAGAGAGAATTGAAGATAGCATTATATGCTGACGATATCTTAATCTACATGAGAAAGACGCAGACAAATATTCCTAAAATGATATCGATAATAAATCAATTTGGCTCTTTCTCGGGATATAAATTAAATGCATCCAAATCTGAATTATTCTGGTTAAAACGGAATGACCAATTTGAGAAAGTCATACCCTTCAAAATCGTTAAAGATTCATTCAAATATCTAGGGGTGGTAATATCCTCAATACCAGAAAAATGGTATAGCTTGAATATACCACCAATTATAAACTTAATTATAAATTCAATGAAGAACTGGCAGAACCTTCCCATCTCGCTTTCGGGCCGAATTGCCCTGTATAAAATGATTTTACTCCCGAAAATTTTATATATTTCTCAAAATATTCCAGTCCTCTTAAAGGGAAAAGATATTAAGATTTTAAAAACGGCCCTTAGAAAGCCTAGAATTGCTTTAGAAAAACTTTGTTTACCTCAAAAACTGGGAGGCTGTGCTTTGCCAGATCTTCGTTTATATAATTTGGCAAGTCTGGCCCAAATAGTAGCAGATTGGATCTGCTTTAAAGATTATATAACTGATAATGATTTAGAAAAGAATATAATATTTCCTTATGCCCCAATAGCATTAATACATATGGATATCGGTAATATACCAAAAGAAATAAAAAAACTTAAATCTATTATTACTCCAATTAAGGCATGGTCAAAAATATGTAAATTATTAGAAATAGATAGAAGGGTATCTAGATATTTACCACTAAAGGGGAACCCCCAGTTCGAAGTAGGCCTACAATCAGTACCTCTACAAAGGTGGCAAGAAGTGGGTATAGAAAAGATCGATCAATTAATAGATACGACACAAAGGCATATAAAATCATTTGCTGATCTGAGAATGGAGTTTGATCTCCCCCAAAAGGATTTTTATATTTACCTGCAGGCAAGACATTATGCTTGGAAGCTAATAAATAATTCGGGCTGGAATTGGTCACTAGGATTACTAGATAATTGGTTGGCACAGGCCAAAAGAGGGCGGATATCAATGACCTACTGCTATCAAATATTAAACTCAGAAAAAGGTAGAAATAATATAACGAAAATACAATCTAAATGGGCGATTAGCTTAGCACCAGAACAAGTGGAGGCAGAAGGTATTCAAACATCTCTATTGGAAGTGAAGCAAACAACTCTCTCTGCCACATGGAGAGAATCCCATATAAAACTTCTTTACATGACGTATTTCACTCCTGAAAAAGGCTATACATGGGGGAATTTGCACTTCAACAAATGCCCGAAATGTTCAATGAGGGCAGCCAATCTTAAGCACATGGTCTGGGACTGCCCAAAATTAAAAGGGATATGGAAGAAGCTGGAATATTGGTTGAATAGAAAAGTGGGAGTCTCCCACCTGGATCTTTCATACATAAATATAATATTTCTCGGATTAGATTCAAGAATTCCCTCTGATAGGAAAAAAATTGTTAATGTTGCCATTTTAGCAACTAGATATTTGATTTTTAAGAAATGGAAAGAAACATCAGTTCCATCTATGTCAGAAATTAAAAATTGTATAAAAAAACAGTGCATTTTAGAGCAATATAACACGAAACTATATGACACATCAGCGGTGCGCAGTTTTTTTCAAAAATGGTCATCTTTTATAAAAATATTTCCTAAACAAGAAATTGATCATTTAATATATCCATTTAGAAATTCAGAATTAGTTATTTTAGGGTTATGGTAAAAAGGGGAATGATGATTGTCCGGTTAACCATTGTAGGAAGAACAGAAAGGGAAAGGGACGGTTATTATTTCTTTTTCTTTTTTTCTTTTCCCCCTCCTCTCCTTGCCCCCCTCCCTTCTCTGGGAACGGATAAATTAAATAAGTCACCATTTTAGATTATATAGGTAGACTGGCGGGTCCCTTAGTAAAGTTAAATTAAAACGAACGATTCTTGTTGAATTATGAGATGTAAGTTTAATATATTTATTGTTGTTTTGCTTTTTTTCTTTATGCTAAAGTCTCACAAAAATAGTTAAATTACGACTTGGAACGAGTTAAACAACAAGGACAAAGTTAGAACTTGTTGTCTCTTTTTCTTTGCTTTTTTATTTTTCTTATACAACTATAATTGGAATAGATTATCAATTTACCCTGAGGGGTATAATAAGATGCTGTATATGTAACAGATGTAAATATTAAAATGTCTTGTGTTGTAACCAATGAAAGGGAAAAAAAAAAAAAGAGAAAGAGAGAGAAGAAGGGAAGGGAAAAGAGAGAAAACTCCAGCAGTGAATGCTCTTTATTAAGGAGGCCATCAATGGGCAAAATGATGTCTAATATATATAATGATGTAATTATGTCTGTTTTTTTTTGTTTGTTTGTTTTTTATGTCATGTTATGCTATATGATATTTGGCCCTGCGTGGCGCAATATTTGCAATCGGATTGTTATGCATCCACTGTTGGTTATAAAAAAAAAAAAAAAAAAAATTGCATGCTCTATCTGAATCATGAAAGAAAAAATTTGGCTTCAGTGTCCCTTTAATAATACAAATTAAAAAATTGTTTCTATTTATATCTATTCCTAACGATATCTAGGTATAGATACATATCTTACATTAACATTATCAGATATATATAGAAATTTATATTTTTATAATAAAAATCTCTGTGAAGAACATAGGAATGTAAAATATGTATAAAACGCTTCTGGTTTTGCGCTTTAGGTATAACAAGTGTTAGTTTAGCACATATGAGGCATAAGTTATCTTAAAGTCTGTTATTGAAATATTAAATATTAATAATCATAATTATAGATTTACTAAAAGTTCTAAATAATCCATACAATATACATTTTTTTTTTTACAGAATCTATAATAGTGTTTTATAATTATTTTTAATATTTTAAATATTTTATATTTCATATATAAATAATGTACCTTAAGATAACTTGTTCTGCATGTGCACTAACCTGACACCGCTTTAGACCTAAAACCTGAAACTCGAAGTGTGTTACGCACATTTTACATTCCTAAGTTATGGGCGGTGGATTAGGGGTTAATAGGTTTATTATAGTATTTGTGATGTGGGGGATGGCGGTTTAGAGGTTAATAGGTAGTTTATGGGTGTTAGTGTACTTTGTAACATTTTTGTAATGAGTTTTGTGAAACATTTTTGTTTCGCAAAATCCATAACTACTGGTCTCAGATCGCGGAAAGGATTATGGTGGTATAAGCCATAACGCTAGCGCTATAGACAGACCGCACAACTTGTAATACAGGCGCAAAGAAAATTCAACACTCAAAAGCTATTTTTAGAGCGTGGAATGGAGAGTGGCGGTACAGGCTAAAACGCTTGCGGTATAGTCGTATCACTGCGACTTGTAATACGGGAGACCTGCCATTCTGCGTGCAAAGGTAAATTTTCAACAGTATAGTCGTACCGCACAACTTGTAATTTTGCCCTATATACTCTATTTGTCCCTCACTAAAGGAATCTGGGCCCTGGACTAAGTATAATTTATACAAAGGACTAATATACAAGGATTACTTTACCCATTCAGTGATTATGGATTCCAAACTGCATTAACTTTATTACGGAACACTATCATAGCAGCTATAAAATTGCTTTTATGATTGATACAACAAACATTTCTTTTGTATGGACACATATTATATTTAGTTTACAATTTATAACCACAATATTTATTACCACATTTATTAGTATAGCAGCCTTTGATAGGCGCACCCTGCACTTTTTTTCTGCATCATTAACTATCTAAAGGTTTTGGGATATACCTTTATTTGAAGGGGAGCTATGCTATACACCTTTTTTTTTTTTTTGTCTTATTTGTATTCCTAAGTTCTTACCATTTTTTTTATTCTATATATATATATAATATCGTTAATGTAAAATATAAATCTATACCTAGATATGTATAGGAATATATATATATATATACTAGTCATTTTCTTCTGCTCTCTCCATTTAAGTCAGCGTGAGTGGTGAACAGAGCGCCTACAAATAAAGGCTACAGTACTATGTTGTTATATTGTAGATCTCCTATGATATCTAGTATACAGAGTAGATTTATATGTTAAAAAACATTATATTTATATTTAATACATCAAATAGAAATAAAAACATCAAACAGATTTAAAACATGGATCCATGTGTGGAGTAAATATAAAATCAATATCCTACAGATCCTTGAAATGCAATATATTCAAAATTGTATAAAAAGAAGCAGAAGACAATAAACTATCATCTAGATTTAGAGTTTGGCATTAGCCGTCAAAAGCAGCGTTAAGGGGTCCTAACGCTGCTTTTTACCGCCCGCTGGTATTTAGAGTCAGTCAGGAAAGGGTCTAAAGCTCACTTCCTCACCGCGACTCCAGGCTACCGCAGATCCCCTTACGCCAATTGCGTATCCTATCTTTTCAATGGGATCTGCCTAACGCCGGTATTTGGAGTCTTGGGAGAAGTGAGAGGTAGAGCCTCTACCGACAAGACTCCTACCGCCAAAAAAAGTCAGTAGTTAAGAGCTTTATGGGCTAACGCCGGAATATAATGCTCTTAACTACTGTGCTACAAAGTACACTAACACCCATAAACTACCTATGTACCCCTAAACCGAGGCCCCCCCACATCGCCGCCACTATAATAAAAATTTTTAACCCCTAATCTGCCGACAGGACACCGCCGCCACCTACATTATACCTATAAACCCCTAATCTGCTGCCCCTATCATCGCCGACCCCTATATTATATTTATTAACCCCTAATCTGCCCCCCCCCCCCAACGTCACCGCTACCTTACCTACACTTATTAACCCCTAATCTGCGGACCGGACCTCGCCGCCACTATAATAAATGTATTAACCCCTAAACTGCCTCAAACACTAGAATAAATAGTATTAACCCCTAATCTGCCCTCCCTAACATCGCCGCCACCTACCTACAATTATTAACCCCTAATCTCCCGCCCGCACCGTCGCCGCTACTATAATAAAGTTATTAACCCCTAAACCTAACTCCAACCCTAACCCTAACACCCCCCTAACATAAATATAATTTAAATGAAACGAAATAATATTCCTAAAATTAACTAAATTAATCCTATTTAAAACTAAATACTTACCTATCAAATAAACCCTAATATAGCTACAATATAACTAATAATTACATTGTAGCTGTTTTAGGATTTATATTTATTTTACAGGCAACTTTGTATTTATTTTAACTAGGTACATTAGCTATTAAATAGTTAATAACTATTTAATAGCTACCTAGTTAAAATAAGTACAAAATTACCTGTAAAATAAATCATAACCTGTTACAAATACACCTAACACTACACTATCATTAAATTAATTAAATAAATTACCTACAACAGCCAATAGAATGCGAGTTCAATACGATTGGCTGATTGGATCAGCCAATCGGATTGAACTTCAATCTGATTGGCTGATTGCATCAGCCAATCAGATTTTTTCTACCTTAATTCTGATTGGCTAATAGAATTCTATCAGCCAATCGGAATTGAAGGAACGCCATCTTGGATTACGTCCCTTAAAGGAACCTTCATTCGTCGGGAAGTCGTCGGTTGAAGAGGATGGCTCTGCGTCAACTCCTTTGAAGATGGCTCCGCTCTGGATGGATGAAGATTGAAGACACGGCCTGGATGAACACTTCTACCGGATGGAGGCCCTCTTCTTGCCCCGCTTGGATGAAGACTTCTACCGGATCAAGGACCTCCTCTGTGCACCTTGGATGAAGAATTCGGCTCGGCTGGGTGAAGACGACTCAAGGTAGGATGATCTTCAGGGGGTTAGTGATAGGTTTTTTTAAGGGGGGTTTGGGTGGGTTAGAGTAGGGGTATGTGGGTGGTGGGTTGTAATGTTGGGGGGCTATTGTATTTTTATTTTCAGGTAAAAGAGCTGATTACTTTGGGCAATGCCCCGCAAAAAGCCCTTTAAAGGGCTGGTAATAAAGCTGATTACTTTGGTAGTTTAGAATAGGGTAGGGCATTTTTTTATTTTGGGGGGATTTTTTATTTTATTAGGGGGCTTAGATTAGGTGTAATTAGTTTAAACTTCTTGTAATTCTTTTTTATTTTTTTTAATTTAGTGTTTGTTTTTTTTGTATTATAGAATAGTTTATTTTATTGTATTTTAATTTAGCTAATTGTAGGTAATTTATTTAATTAATTTAATGATAGTGTAGTGTTAGGTGTATTTGTAACTTAGGTTAGGATTTATTTTACAGGTAATTTTGTACTTATTTTAACTAGGTAGCTATTAAATAGTTATTAACTATTTATTAGCTATTGTACTTAGTTAAAATAAATACAAAGTTGCCTGTAAAATAAATATAAATCCTAAAATAGCTACAATGTAATTATTAGTTATATTGTAGCTATATTAGGGTTTATTTGATAGGTAAGTATTTAGTTTTAAATAAGATTAATTTAGTTAATTTTAGGAATATTATTTTGTTTAATTTAAATTATATTTATGTAAGGGGGTTGTTAGGATTAGGGTTAGAGTTAGGTTTAGGGGTTAATAACTTTATTATAGTAGCGGCGACGGTGCGGGCGGGAGATTAGGGGTTAATAATTGTAGGTAGGTGGCGGCGATGTTAGGGAGGGCAGATTAGGGGTTAATACTATTTATTCTAGTGTTTGCGAGGCGGGAGTGCGGCGGTTTAGGGGTTAATACATTTATTATAGTGGCGGCAAGTTCCGGTCAGCAGATTAGGGGTTAATAAGTGTAGGTAAGGTAGCAGCGACGTTGGGTGGGCAGATTAGGTGTTAATAAATATAATATAAGGGTTGGCGGTGTTAGGGGCAGCAGATTAGGGGTTCATAGGGATAATGTAGGTGGCGGCGGTGTCCGGAGCGAAAGATTAGGGGTTAATAGTATAATGCAGGTGTCAGCGATAGTGGGGGCAGCAGATTAGGGGTTAATAAGTGTAAGGTTGGGTGTGTTTAGACTCGGGGTTCATGTTAGGGTGTTATGTGTAGACTTAGAGAGTGTTTCCCCATAGGAAACAATGGGGCTGCGTTAGGAGCTGAACGCTGCTTTTTTGCAGGTGTTAGGTTTTTTTCAGCCCAAACTGCCCCATTGTTTCCTATGGGGATATCGTGCATGAGCATGTTTCTCCAGCTTACCGCTACCGTAAGCAACGCTGGTATTGAGGGTTGATGTGGAGCTAAATTAGGCTCAACGCACCCTTTCCTGAGCCTAACGCAGCCTCTCAGAAAACACTAAATACCAGCGTTGTCTTAAGGGTGCGCTGAGAAAAAAAAGCAGCGTTAGCTACGCGGGTCTTTACCGACAAAACTCTAAATCTAGCCGTATGTGTGGTATAGAAAATGCGGAATATGCTGTTAGTGATAATTGTCTATTCCTAAATGAAACAAAGTGTCCACTAGTGTAGGGTGACTCTGGGTTCCTTTCTTGATTCAGGGGAGAGAATCCAAAAGAGTCTGAGTGGAAAATGTACCTCAAAATCTTGTGAAAAAATTTAGCCTGTTGAAAAATTCAGTAAAAAAACAAAATATAAAAAAATATAAATTTGAAAATATAAAAGGTGTATACACAGAAAAAAAAAAAGGAAAACCAATCAAAAATGAAAAATAGGGATAAAAAATATGGATCAAAAATTTCAAAAATATATATGAATAAACCAAAACGAAAATAGTCAAATGTGACAAACTTGTATTCCTGGTGGTGAGAATCTGTGCTATGTCCCAGAAGTCTTTGGGATTCTTTACAAAAAGTCTTTGAAATATCCAGTGAAAAAGAAATGAAATAGTGCAGATTGATTCCAAAAAGGTGCTGATAATAGATGTAAGCTTACCAGTTTAAAGTCAACGCGTTTCAGCCTTAGGAGCAGGCCTTTTTCAAGACTAAAAACTATGTATGACTGGTAGCCTTATATACTGACCCCTTATTGCCTTATTTGCATAGTTTGGGTGACAACTTGTTTGGATTACCGGAAAACCAGAAGTGACGTTTGATAGTGTAAATCGGCTTTATTTGTGTATAGGCCAAATAAATCCTTTTAAATACTTAAATTCATCTAATCCGATTGCTCTTTACCCCTCTTGCCTTCTTTTTATCTCTTTCTATGACCCGATGATCGGCGTGTATTTTTGCCGTTATTCCTCACATCCGATTGGATGTGACGTCATATCCGCTTACTCGTGAGCTTGCGGCTATTGGGTATTGGTTTGTTTACTATAGTTTATAGCCCATGTGTCTAACAGCTGTTTTTAGTGTCGTACAGCAAAGGTTCCTTATGATCGACCAACTTCGTGCATTTTTCTGGGTTATTAATTGAAAACAGATGTGTTTAAAAACAGATGTATTTAAAAACAGATGTCTTTAAAAATCTATCGTAGTGCAAAAGTTTTCCCTATAATACATATTTCATATATAGCAGTGAATTCTATAGCTTATAATAAAAGCATTCTGAATTATTTAAAAAAATCCATATTGCAAATACAATACCGTTAGTAGAAATGTTCTAAAATCTTAAAACTTATAAAGATAATGAGAGTTATGAAATATCAGAATCTTAAAATGTGGAATTAGTGGGGGGCAGAGCCGGCTAGAGACCTGCATGGCCGCACTTGAACAAAGCTCTGTGATACTATCTCTATAGAGGACCTACCACCCACCTCAGGGGACTCAAATGTATTGCTAGGGTACTGTACCAAACACCTATAAGCTCCCATTAACCTTTGAGCCGATCTTACAAAGATTACAAACACCAATATATTGATAGGTCTCCTTATTTCTATTTTTATTTCTCCCTTGCTCCTAGACTGAGACTCATAACACACATTATTATCCGTTAGAACTCTCCTGATATACAATCACTGTTGCAAGCCTTTTGCAAATATACATCAAGTGTGTGAGTAACCAGATTAATGTGACTGCATAATTTCTAGTCAATATATTTGCATTCAAATTGTGTTCTTTTTAGCTTAACCTTTCAGTTACCATATCATTGGCAGAAATGGTCTTTTGGACTCACGAAGAGGGTAGACCCTGATTGTTGAGGAGTTATCTCATACTACTCCACACAGACAATATAAAGGATGACACATGAGTGTTGTAAAACTATATTGTTTAATTAGTTTATGGGTTGTATTTTACTCTGTTATAATCATTATTCATTGACACATAAAGGTTAATAGTACTAGTGACTGCAGCAGTATTCTTCCAAAGTGCCTGCACTATTATACAGCATTTATAGCATGGTCCTCTTTAAGCTAACTTAGACTACCTTAGGCTAATTCCTTAAGTTCAGAATAATAATAACCTACATGGTTGATTGCTATAGAGAGCTCTGGACACAGAGTCTTTAATATGGATAGTATTGGGGAATCATACACTGTCTTTTGAGCTTAACAAATACTCTCATGTTATGCTTATTATACCTAGCTCTAGTCTAGTGTTACTAGTTACCTGAAAGTGTTTACCTTCGTTTGACAGCTCTTTTTACTTGAGTTAAAAGGTTTAATTAAAATTGTTTGCATCCATAACTATGTATAGCTATATCTGCCTAGTTAAATTCACCCTCTTGGGACACATTGATGTTAGATTAAAGCTTATATATCAGGATACCAAATTTCATCTGCCTCAGCTCCAAGCGATGATACTTCCTAGTATCTTACCACTACCTTCTATAGCAGCTTGGGGACACATATATTTTATAGTATGGGATGTAGCTGCTTACACAGCATTAGCTATACCTATATATCTTTATTTGATGCCATTGCATTCATGGACCAAGGCATATCTTAAGGTACTATTGCAACTCAATATCACATGTCAGGATGCTCCAAGATGCCCTATTTACTTATTTCTAGCCTTTATTATGGAGCCAGTCCTGAGAGGAGAGGACCGAATTTATACACACAAGATTCTAGGTGTTTATAATGTTTAGCTTACATCTCCTATACTTACTTGGTGACAGTCATGTTTTATTTCAATGTTTTATTACCATTGTTGTGACATATATTATTCCTTTCTGTCCTATACTAGTTTTTGCCCTGATTGAGCACCTAGACTAGGTTATATATTGTGTAGCCCAAAGTTAAAAAACAAATAGTCTTTCTACCCTGCCATGGATGCCTACCATTTGATAACTTATGTATGTAATTGTTACTGTCAACTTCTGTAAAGTGTGTTGATGTCTCTAGTATCCCATCCTTCACTTCTATCTTTAGATCTCAAAATGTAATCTGGGTGTAGCTCCATTCATGTGTGAATTTTAAATTTACTATATTGTTATTCATTATTCATTGTATATTCAAAGTCCTCCGCTGTACCCTTCCAGTCCTTCTTTATGTGGGATACTGGTGTATAGTGACGTCATGTCACACGTGGCCATAATATATCCCTCTTCCCCAGGAATACTCTCTAAGAGGTTTTTCTGTAAGTTTTTGTCGACATACTCTGATAGATTGCTAGTCAAAGATTCTATGCCAGAAATTATCGGCCTCCCTGGAAGATTACATAGAGACTTGTGTATCTTTGGCAGGTGGTAAAAAACTGGGGTTATTGGGTGTTTGACATCAATGTATCTAAACTCATTTAGTACTCCCAGTCTTTTTGCCTTTCTTAGTAAGTCATGGGGTTGCTGATTAGCTTGTGATATGTAGTGCTGTCACTGAGTATGCGGTCACTTTCTTGGATATAGTCGCTCCTATTCAGAATTACTATTCATCCTCCTTTATCAGCTGGTTTAATTGTCATGTTGTTATTACTCTCAGGTTTCTTGATGGTCTCCATCTGTGTCTTTGACAAATTGTGTTTTACATTTCTTAACTTCTTTGATCCTATGTTTCTTATTTCATTGCAAACTATAGTATCGAAAGCCTCAATAGCATTTCCCTTACTATTTGTAGGGTAAAAGGTAGATCTAGGATTTAGATCTGTGTGTTTGAAATTCTCGTTTGCTATGTTTGTGCTATATCCTCTTGATCCTGATGTCTCAATCTCTATTGCGGATTTCCTGAAGAACCTCTTCAGAGTTAACTTCCTTACAAATTCCTTAGTGTTAAAAAAGGATTGGAATTTGTTGAGGCTTCTTGATGGTGCGAATGATAGACCAAATCTCAATACTTTATTCTCATTCGACTAGATTAGATTAGAGTTGTGCGTTAGGGTTAAAAAGCAGCATTGGCCGGACCCAATGCTGCTTTTTAACGCCCACTGGTATTACGAGTCTTGCAGGTACAGGTGTACCGCTCACTATTTTGGCCAGACTCGGAAATACCGCAAATCCACTTACGTCAATTGTGTATCCTCTTTTTTCAATGGGACTTGCATAGCGCCGGTATTATGAGTCTGACCAAAAGTGAGCGGTAGACCCTCTCCTGTCAAGCCTGGTACCGCATTTTAAAGTCAGTAGTTAAGAGTTTTACACTACAATACTGTAGCATAAAACTCTTAACTAAAATGCTAAAAAGTACACTAACACCCATAAACTACCTATTAACCCCTAAACCGAGGACCCCCACATTGCAAACACTAAAATAAATTTTTAACCCCTAATCTGCCGAACCGGACATCGCCGCCACTATAATAAATATATCAACCCCTAAACCACTGCATTCCCGCATTGCAAACACTATTTAAATATTATTAACCCCTAATCTGCCAGCCCTAACATCGCCGACACCTACCTACATTTATTAACCCCTAATCTGCCACCCCCAACCTCACAGCCACTATAATAAAGTTATTAACCCCTAAACCTAAAGTCTAACCCTAACCCTAACACCCCCTAACTTAAATATAATTAAAATAAATCTAAATAAAATTACTACAATTCACTAAATTATTCCTATTTAAAACTAAATACTTACCTATAAAATAAACCCTAAAAAAGCAAAAATATAACTAATAGTTACATTGTAGCTAGATTATGGTTTATTTTTATTTTACAGGCAACTTTGTATTTATTTTAACTAGGTACAATAGTTATTAAATAGTGAAAATGAGGTGATAAAACAGTGAAAATGTTTTACAGAGAAGCCTTTTGGATATTCTTATTGAGAACTAGAAAACCTCAAGGGTTCAATATTAGTGGTGACATAATCAATTTTTGGCAAAGAGTATAAACACCAGTGTCATTAGTAAATTTTCTAATACAAGAAATATTTTTCCCCATATCAATGAGCCTAAGTAGGGTGACTTACAGAGAAGAATAGAGTCCCCCTTAATAAGACATGTATTAGCCAAGAGAATTTATATTAATTAAATAACTTTAACATATGCATAATGTTTATTCTTGGCTAATTCTTCAAGGCTCAATTAAACAGGGAAATGTTGGTAGTTTATAAAATATTTATGTTTCTGTTTACATTTATATACTTCACTGATTATTATGTATCCACATTCTGAGTGTATCCATTTACCCCCAACACATGCCCAGTATCTATCCAAGGTCTGTTTTTTAGAAATTCTGCCACAGTGTTTTTGTATTAATTTGATTAGGGTGGCTATTTAAAAGTTGATTGGCCACCAGTAAGCATCTACGATTAAGGCATACTAGCCGAAACGCGTCAGATGCTAAGCTAAACAGCACTGCCTCTGTGCAGTTTTTACTACCTGACATGTAGTATCCTGTGACAAGAGGAATAAAAGTTTATTTAAACTCTACTTGAGGCTTGCTGGTTTTTTCTTCATGTTTGGATATTTAATAACTACCTAGTTAAAATAAAGACAAATTTACCTGTAAAATAAAACCTAACCTAAGTTACAATTACACCTAATACTACACTACAATTAAATTAATTACCTAAACTAAATATAATTAATTACAATTTATAAAAATTATCTAAAGTTTGAAACCCCCCCACTAAATTACAGAAAATAATAAACAAATTACAAGATTTTTAAACTAATTACACCTAATCTAATCCCCCTAACAAAATAAAAAAGCCCCCCCAAAATAAAAAAGCCCTACCCTACACTAAATTACAAATAGCCCTTATAAGGGCCTTTTACGGGGCATTGCCCCAAAGTAATCAACTCTTTTACCTGTAAACAAAAATTACAATTTCCCCCCCCCCAAACATTAAAACCCACCACCCACATAACCAACCCTACTCTAAAACCCACCCAATCCCCCCTTAAAAAAAAAACTAACACTAACCCCTTGAAGATCACCCTACCTTGAGAAGTCTTCACCCAACCGGGCCAAAGTCCTCCATGAAGCCGGCAGAAGTGGTCCTCCAGACGGGCAGAAGTCTTCATCCAGATGGCATCTTCTATCTTCATCCATCCGGAGCGGCTCCATCTTCAAGACATCCGACACGGAGCATCGTCTTCATCCGGAGTCTTCTTTAACAATGACGGTTCCTTTAAATGACGTCATCCAAGATGGCGTCCCTTCAATTCCGATTGGCTGATTGAATTCCGATCAGCCAATAGAATGAGAGCTCAATCTGATTGGCTGATTGGATCAGCCAATCCGATTGAACTTGAATCTGATTGGCTGATTCAATCAACCAATCAGATTTTTCCTACCTTAATTCCGATTGGCTGATAGAATCCTATCAGCCAATCGGAATTCGAGGGACGCCATCTTGGATGACGTCATTTAAAGGAACCTTCATTCGGTGTTAGGACGTCAGAAGAAGAGGATGGATCCGCGCCGGCTGCTTCAAGATGGACCCGCTCCACTCCGGTTGGAAGAAGATAGAAGATGTCGCCTGGATGAAGACTTCAGACCCTCTGGAGGACCTCTTCTGGCCGGTTAGGATGAAGACTTCGGACCCTCTGGAGGACCTCTTCTGGCCGGATAGGATGAAGACTTCGGACCCTCTTCTGGACGGATCGGATGGTACCCGGCTGGGTGAAGACAAGGTAGGGAGATCTTCAGGGGCTTAGTGTTAGGTTTTTTAAGGGGGTTTGGGTGGGTTAGATTAGGGGTATGTGGGTGGTGGGTTGTAATGTTGGGGGGGGGATTGTATGTTTTTTTTACAGGCAAAAGAGCTGATTTCTTTGGGGCATGCCCCGCAAAAAACCCTTTTAAGGGCTGGTAAGGTAATAGAGCTGTTAACTTTTTATTTTAGAATAGGGTAGGGCATTTTTTATTTTGGGGGGCTTTTTTATTTTTTTAGGGGGATTAGAGTAGGTGTAATTAGTTTAAAATTCATGTAATCTTTTTTGTTGTTGTAATTTAGTGTTTTTTTTGTAATTTAGTTTAGTTGATTTAATTGTAGGTAATTGTAGGTAGTTTAGTTAATTAATTTATTGATAGTGTAGTGTTAGGTTTAATTGTAACTTAGGTTAGGATTTATTTTACAGGTAATTTTGAAATTATTTTAACTAGGTAGCTATTAAATAGTAAATAACTATTTAATAGCTATTGTACCTAGTTAAAATAAATACAAAGTTGCCTGTAAAATAAATATAAATCCTAAAATAGCTACAATGTAACTATTAGTTATATTGTAGCTATATTAGGGTTTAATTTTTAGGTAAGTATTTAGTTTTAAATAGGAATAATTTATTTAATGATAGTAAATTTAGTTTGTTTAATTTAAATTATATTTAAGGTAGGGGGGTGTTAGGGTTAGGGTTAGACTTAGACTTAGGTTTAGGGGTTAATAACTTTATTATAGTAGCGGCGACGTTGGGGGCGGAGATTAGGGGTTAATAATTGTAGGCAGGTGGCGGCGATGTTAGGGAGGGCAGATTAGGGGTTAATAAAATTTATTATAGTGTTTGCGAGGCGGGAGTGGTTAATACATTTATTATAGTGGCGGCGATGTCCGGTCAGCAGATTAGGGGTTAATAAGTGTAGGTAGGTGGCGGCGACGTTGGGGGGTAATAAATATAATATAGTTGTCGGTGATGTTAGGGGCAGCAGATTAGGGGTTCATAGGGATAATGTAGGTGGCGGCAATGTCCGGTCAGAAGATTAGGGGTTAAAAAATGTTATTATAGGGTTTGCGATGTGGGGGGCCTCGGTTTAGGGGTTCATAGGTAGTTTATGGGTGTTTGTGTACTTTATAGCACAGTAGTTAAGAGCTTTATGTTCTGGCGTTAGCCCATAAAACTTTTAACTACTGACTTTTTTATGCGGTAGGAGTCTTGGAGGTAGAGGCTGTACCGCTCACTTCTTCCATGACTCGTAATACCAGCGGTAGGCAAATCCCATAGAAAAGATAGGATACGCAATTGACGTAAGGGGATTTGCGGTAGCCTCGAGTTGCGGAAAGAAAGTGAGCGGTAGACCCTTTCCTGCCTGACTCTAAATACCAGCGGGCGTTAAAAAGCAGCGTTAGGACCCCTTAACGCTGCTTTTTAACCCTAACGCAGAACTCTAAATCTAGCTGAATGTTTTTTAACATATAAATCTACTCTGTATACTAGATATCGTAGGAGATCTTCAATATAATGACATAGTACCGTAGCCTTTATTTTTAGGCGCTTTGTTCACCACTCACGATGACTTTATTATTGTTTTTAGGGACCACACGAACAGAGCTAAAGGTACTTTTCCCTTGGCGCTTGGCCTCTCATTTTCTAATTCTCCATGAAAGTCTATGGGGAGAAAAAGTTTGTGCGGTTTATATTTACTTCTTGACTTATATAGGAAGTCAATGGAGTACGAAAACAATAAAAAAACTTAACACACTTGTGTGCTAACCAGACTGGCGATATTCAAGACAGCTAAAACACATGAAATATTAATATTTCACATTTCAATGTTCATTAAATAGCAGAATATGTTCTATTTATTCGTAAATTATATCACTATATAAATATCTGTATATACCTATACCTATATATGCCTATAGATATATAGATATAGATTATTATTAACATTATGATATGCAATATATATATATATATATAATAATAAAAATTACACTATTTTATAAATGTGGAGAACATAGGAATGTAAAATATGCTTTTTACGGATTGTGTTTTGTGATTAAGGTTTATAATGCGGTTGGGTTAGTGCACATGAAACTTAGTCATTTTAAAGCGGGTTTATCAAAATATTACATATAAAATATTTTTTACAATTATAAAAAATTATTAAACATACTGTAAAATATATAGATATATTTTATGAATTATTTAGAATATTTTACAGTACGCTTAATAATTGTAAACAAAATTTTTTTTACGTTATATTTCAATAACGCCTTAGATTTCATCTAAATCATGAAACACAATGTGCAAAACTCATATTTTACATTCTTATATTCTTCACATAAAAAATAATGTACTTTTTATAATTAAATATATATTTCTACACATATACTGTTTATGTAAAATACGTTCTCTCTAGAAACCAACATCTCTTATTGACTGTAATTAGGGTCAAAAACAGTTCTATGTATCCTGATAAACTGAGACACTTTTAAAACTCATGAAGAATAAAATATATCGCTTTAAAGCAGGGTGTTCCGAACAGCGAGTTTTTAAAGTGATCTGTGCATAGCACATTATTCTTTAAATAAGTCCAACTTGTTTATATTTTCTAAGCTGACATAAATTTCAGTTTCCCCTCACTATTCCAAACGGATCAAATGATCTGCATCTGAAAGCAAACTGATAATTAACTAATGATAGTGGTTGGTGTATAACTCTCCTTTAGAGATGGGTAAAAGCTGATTACATGCAAGCTGGGATGGCGTAGATATCCAGAAATCTGATTTATTACTTCCAATATAAGTGTCATTGTACACAAGTTCTCTACCATCTTCTCTTATGCCAAAACTGAACAATGATACACCACTGAGGCATTCTCTGTTCTCTTCTGATACAGTAGAAAAAACCCACTTGAGTTTTTCTTGGAACTTTTTGGAAAGAAGTTTGTTTTTAATGAATGTGTTGTTGAACAGGTATGAACATATTTCGAGAGCCGTCTATCATTAATGCATTAAAAATTCATGAAGGTGCAACTCATTCACAGATCATATTGCAGCATGAAAAAACTCATATAAATCATTTTTTTTAACTTTTATTAATAATGATTGCTTTATCGTTATCCACTGTGACTAAATAATGCCGAACAACTGCCAGCTCTCTATAACAGATAATTCCAGTTTTAAAAGATGTTATCATTGATTTTGCCTCAGTTTTTTAGCAGAAAGAGATGAACTATAGAGAGAGGTTCACAAATTATTATTAAAAATGTGACTGACTTTTTCTCATTAATTCCAATCACAATAATAAAAATACAAACTATTCCTGGAATGATTTTTCTCAGTAGCTCACAGTGGGGCTCTCTCTGCTGAATATAATAAAAAATGAATTTAAATTTGCATGAAAAATAGATATACAAATTATTTCATATTATTTACAGTCAAAGCTCTTCTTTTTGTTCAAACACCTCAGTATTAAAGCTGCAATAATCATATAACTGTTACAGAAAAACAGGTTCCAACCTTTGTGAAAGGCCAGCAGTGGCTGTTTAAAGGCATACTTGGGGCTAATATGCACTCCTATTAATTACAGTTAAACTTCCAATGCACCCGCTACCATGACGTTTTATAGGATCAGTGATCTATAATGGCAAGAAGAGGGGTTAAAGGGAAAGGGAGATTTTGTAATACTACTTCATGTCTCCAGCAGTAAGGGCTGCTGAAATGCATTGTAGAATGCTCCCTCCCTCTCTATTGGCTGCTGAATGACATGGTGAAACACTTCCTCCCTCTCTACTGGCTGCTAAATGACATGGTGAAACAATTCCTCCATATCTACTGTCATGGCTGCTAAATGACATGGTGAAACAATTCCTCCATATCTACTGTCATGGCTGCTAAATGACATGGTGAAACACTTCCTCCCTACCTACTGGCTGCTAAATGACATGGTGAAACAATTCCTCCATATCTACTGTCATGGCTGCTAAATGACATGGTGAAACACTTCCTCCCTACCTACTGTCATGGCTGCTAAATGACATGGTGAAACACTTCCTCCCTACCTACTGTCATGGCTGCTAAATGACATGGTGAAACACGTCCTCCCTACCTACTGTCATGGCTGCTAAATGACATGGTGAAACATTTCCTCCCTACCTACTGTCATGGCTGCTAAATGACATGATGAAACACTTCCTCCCTCTCTACTGGCTGCTAAATGACATGGTGAAACATTTCATCCCTCTCTACTGGCTGCTAAATGACATAGTGAAACACTTCCTCCCTCTCTACTGGCTGCTAAATGACATGGTGAAACACTTCCTCTCTCTCTACTGGCTGCTAAATGACATGGTGAAACACTTCCTCTATCTCTACTGTCATGGCTGCTAAATGACATGGTGAAACACTTCCTCTCTCTCTACTGTCATGGCTGCTAAATGACATGGTGAAACACTTCATCCCTCTCTACTGGCTGCTAAATGACATGATGAAACACTTCATCCCTCTCTACTGGCTGCTAAATGACATGGTGAAACACTTCATCCCTCTCTACTGGCTGCTAAATGACATGGTGAAACACTTCATCCCTCTCTACTGGCTGCTAAATGACATGGTGAAACACTTCATCCCTCTCTACTGGCTGCTAAATGACATGGTGAAACACTTCATCCCTCTCTATTGTCATGGCTGCTAAATGACACGGTGAAACACTTCATCCCTCTCTATTGTCATGGCTGCTAAATGACATGGTGAAACACTTCCTCCCTCTCTACTGTCATGGCTGCTAAATAACATGATGAAACACTTCCTCCCTCTCTACTGTCATGGCTGCTGAGTGAGATGGTAAAACACTTCCTCCTTCTCTACTGGCTGCTAAATGACATGGTGAAACACTTCCTCCTTCTCTACTGTCATGGCTGCTGAGTGAGATGGTAAAACACTTCCCCCTTCTCTACTGTTATGGGTGCTAAATGAAATGGTGATACACTTCCTCCCTCTCTACTGTCATTGCTGCTGAATGACATGGTGAAACACTTCCTCCCTCTCTACTGTCATGGCTGCTAAATGACATGGTGAAACACTTCCTCCCTCTCTACTGTCATGCTGCTAAATGACATGGTGAAACACTTCCTCCTTCTCTACTGTCATGGCTGCTAAATGACATGGTGAAACACTTCCTCTCTCTCTACTGTCATGGCTGCTAAATGACTTGGTGAAACACTTCCTCTCTCTCTACTGTCATGGCTGCTAAATGACATGGTGAAACAATTCCTCCTTCTCTACTGTCATGGCTGCTGAGTGAGATGGTGAAACACTTTCTCCCTCTCTACTGTCATGGCTGCTAAATGACATGGTGAAACACTTCCTCCTTCTGTACTGTCATGGCTGCTAAATAACATGGTGAAACACTTCCTCCCTCTCTACTGTCATGGCTGCTAAATGACATGGTGAAACACTTCCTCCTTCTCTACTGTCATGGCTGCTAAATGACATGGTGAAATACTTCCTCTCTCTCTACTGTCATGGCTGCTAAATGACATGGTGAAAGACTTCCTCCTTCTGTACTGTCATGGCTGCTAAATGACATGGTGAAACACTTCCTCCTTCTCTACTGTCATGGCTGCTAAATGACATGGTGAAACACTTCCTCCCTCTCTACTGTTATGGCTGCTAAATGACATGGTGAAACACTTCCCCCCTCTACTGTCATGGCTTATAAATGAAATGGTGAAACAACTCCTTCTTCTCTAATGTCATGGCTGCTAAATGAAATGGTGAAACACTTCCTCCCTCTCTACTGTCATGGCTGCTGAATGAGATGGTGAAACACTTCCTCCTTCTCTACTGTCATGGCTGCTAAATGACATAGTGAAACACTTCCTCCCTCTTTACTTTAATGGATGCTAAATGACGTAGTGAAACACTTTTGTATAGGTTGAACTCGATGGACTTTGGTCTTTTTTCAATCTCATCTATTATGTTACTATGTTACTATGTTACTTCCTACGTCTCTACTGTCATGGCTGCTTTATCACATTGTGGAATGATTCCTGCATCTATACTGTCATGGCAGCTTTGTGTGATGGTTTCAGACTTAATGTTCTTAATACTTGAAAGGATAATGGCATAGCAAGAACTCAAGCCTGGGTACAGGTGTCACTAGAACACAGGAATGATCACTGGTACTGCAAGAACCCAAGGCTAGGTACAGGTGTCACTAGAACACAGGAATGATCACTGGTACTGCAAGAACCCAAGGCTAGGTTCAGGTGTCACTAGAACAGAGGAATGATCACTGGTACTGCAAGAATCCAAGGCTGGGTACAGGTGTCACTAGAACACAGGACCGGTCACTGGTACCATTGGAACTTAAGGCTGCATACAGGTGTCACTGGAACAAATGACTGAAAACTGGTACTGCAGGAACCAAAGGGTGAGTACAGTTGTCACTGGAACACAGCACTGGATATTGGTATTGCAGGAACCTAAGGCTGGGTAGAGGTGTCACTGGAAAACAGGATGGGTAACTGGTACTGCAGGAACCTAAGGCTAGGTACACGTGTCATTAGAACACAGGACTGGTCACTGGTACTGCAGGAACCCAATGCTGGGTGCCACTGGAACTTAGAACTGATCACAGGTACTGGAGGAACCCAATGCTGGGTACACCTGTCACTGGAACACAGGACTGGATACTGAAACCACAGGACCATAGAGTAGAGAGCAGGAAAATGGTATCATAGGAGCACAGTGCAGATACAGGTGCCAAAGTACAGGGCACTGATGTCACAGAAATGCATTGGGCTAGATTATGAGTGGAGTGGTATCATTAGCACAAGGAGCATAAACGTGATCACAATATTGTGGTGTTTTTTCTGATCAAATCCATATTACGATCGGCGCACTGTTTCAATTACCCTAAATTTGATTTAGCAAACTCATAGTAATTTACACTCCCAGTATTTTCTATGGGAGGCATTGAACAGCAATGTCTGCTCGTATTACAAGTTGAAAGTAAATGCAATTGCTCGAAC
Organism: Bombina bombina; assembly: GCF_027579735.1. Lineage (NCBI taxonomy): Eukaryota > Metazoa > Chordata > Amphibia > Anura > Bombinatoridae > Bombina > Bombina bombina. The sequence goes on from NC_069499.1 coordinate 1,588,396,626, forward strand.
GCAATAGAATTTAACGCTCAAACATTTTACACGACCTAAACATTTTATTATAGAAGTAAATTAGAAAGTTGCTTAAAATTGCATGTTCTATATGAATCATGAAAGAAACATATTGGGTTTCACGTCCTTTTAATTAGTTCATTGGATAGTCGTATGCTTATCCAAGGCATTAATTAGTACGTAGTTACAACAAAAGGAGTAATGGCACTACTCAGGCTTTTCCCCTTTCAATGATAAATATATGGGAGTATTCGGTAATTAAACCCCAATAATGGAGAGGAAATAGTGCTAGTGCATAAGTAAGTGATATGAACACAAAGAGGGATGGCACAAAGAGACAGCGTGCTGACCCTCAAAAAGAATGCACATATAGCACTCTCGGCCCTGACTAATGGGCAGAAAAAATCCAAACTGTTTTTTAAAATATAACTTTTATTAACATATAAATTAAAAAAGAGTGACATGCAGACATTAAAAACATCTCAGACACTGGTTCCAGTTATGTATCAATTAATGAAATAGGGGTAGTAGTAACAATAGGTCTGGTCTCTGGTAGCATTAGTGAGTAATACCCCTCACTATCAATTATAGAGTAGCTCAACAAGTGCTGTTAGTGTTCACTATTGAGTCCTTGAGTAACTCAGTGTGTAAGGTATCACTTGTAGAAACTTTGATGGCTTGAACCCAATAATGAGAGATTTAGACTCTCTATTAATATTCCAATTAACAGATCCAGTCTTTTATTAAGTGATATGTTCACTCATTTATTTTATAGTAGTCACAGACTGATCAAAAATCATTCAGAACCAATCGGTGCCTGGGAACCTAGTTTGGAAATTCAATAATTAGATTCATAATGTTACTGACACACTGTAGGTCAAATACCATCAGTGTACAAATAATGAATTTCTCTAGGTTCCACAATAGCACACTTTTAGTGTAGCGATGTATATTATATATTAAGATGTTTCCAGATCATAGAGATGTTATCAGAGGTGTTTAATCAGAGTCAGCAATCGGTATTAAATATCATTATTGTATTGCTTGTTGACTCCGTGTATAATCCCGGTATTGATCAAAAACCGGTTCATTTCAGTTATATTCACTTTCAAATAACTAAAGTTTTTTAATATAAAATTGGAATAGTTAGTCGTAATGTTGATACAGTCCCTTTAAGTGTACAATACATCATGTAATATCACAGCTCAAGCTATTTAACTCAAAGAATTAATGATATAAATAAGTTGTTATGAAACACCAATTAACTCTCTGTTATGTCCGCATGGTTATGCAGCTGATGCTTCAACCTCAGTTGATATCGGAAGAGTTTATAGTGATAGTGATACCGTCCCTTTAAGTGTACATTAAATAATGTAATCTCACAGCTCGTGTTAATTGACTGAAAAAGTATAATCTGTTACTATGAAACACCCATTGACTGTCTGTTATGTCCGTATATTTATGCGGCTAGTGTTTCATCCTCATTAAGGATGTAACTGTTTGTAGTCATTCTACACACTATGTATCAGTTAGCTGGAGATACAATCTAGCAAGTATATTCTGTGTATTTGCTACAGTATAGCTATTAAAGTAAACAAACTCTTACTCATCTATATATGTAGTAAGGTACCCCTATCCACTCGTTACATTAACATATGAGGGTCAGAGCGAAGTGGTTCACTTATTAACGTAATAATATGTGTATTGAGCCAAATATACTTCAGACCTCAGTCGCCTCCTGTGAAGAGGAGTGACTATATCATAGTCAGGTACTACTATATTCGATGTGTATAGATGAACTAGTGAGTAGGGAGGATAGCTCAATGATAACTCTAAGTTCTAATTAAGTCTGGCACAACCCAGACTACACAACATTATTGACTGAAGCGGCTAAAAGTGAGCAACAAGTGGGAGCCAGTGTCTGGCAATTAAAAATTTAACTAAAGCGTCTCCACGCTCACAGCTCTCCCCTCTGATTCGTTTCACCCCTCTGGGCTTTCTTAAAGGCCTTTGAGAACTTTAGTTATTAGAAATTGAATATAACTGACAATAACCGGTTTTTGATCAATACCGGGATTATTGATTGATCAAAAAGCAATAGAATAATGGTATTTAATATGATAACATCTATATGATAACATCTATATGATCTGGAAACATCTTAATATATAATATACATCGCTACACTATTAGCGTGCGATTGTGGAACCTAGAGATATTCATTATTTGTACACTGATGGTATTTGACCTACAGTGTGTCAATAACGTTACAAATCTAATTATTGAATTTCCAAGCTAGGTTCCCAGGCACCGATTGGTTCTGAATGATTTTTGATCAGTCTGTGACTACTATAAAATAAATGAGTCAACATATCACTTAAAAAAAGACTGGATCTGTTAATTGGAATACTAATAGAGAGTCTAAATCTCTCATGACTGGGTTCAAGCCATCAAAGTTTCTACAAGTGATTGTCAGTATATAGCCGGGTTATAGTACAATTTATTTAATAATTATTCTTTAAACTAACCCCCAATTAAAATGCATATACGAAAAATTTAAAATCAATATTTATTCCTAAATTCTTTACAATAAGTTAAAGCTATAAACACATTGAATTATAGTTATAGAAACCAGATTATGAATCAAATGATACCACTATCACAAAGACAAGGGCGCCTCCTCGTGTGATATAGTTTGGACAAATGTAAAAAAAGGGTGAATACAGATTTTATACTCACAAGTAAAGCAGCACTCTGTTGTGCTTATAGAGGCAGACTGGGAGTTCACAGTGTCCCAGTTCACTGACCAAGGCAGTGCAACAAATCACTCCAGGGTAGATTTCAATCAAGCTCAGGCTCTCAGCAAAGAGTTAAAATACCATAGTTTAATGGTGCACTAAAATACAATATAAAATGTCACAAATGTGACTGTAACAATGGATAAACAAGCAACTAGTTCTCAGATCTCTGTCTGTTTCCTCAGGCTTCTATCCAAAAACTGAGAGCTCTGGCTTATAAATGCTAAATGACCACTCTAAGAGTGAAACATAACCACACCTATTCAGGTGTGGAAGTGAACCTGCCTCATCAGGTGTGTGAGTGCACACCTGTTTCAATCAGACCATAGTTAGAATACAATGATTAAAACCATTTCCAAATAATTCACATTATACTAAAAAACAAACAAGTACTGTACAAATTGGTTACTACAGGATGTAAAAAACAACAACAACCATAGCCAAACATTATCTTATGGTGGATATCATGTCAGCATCATATGTTATAGGATATTATTATGGTATTCTAAAATAGTAGCATTAAAAAATTGTTCCCCAGCCTTTTTTTTTAAATATATATATATATATATATATATATATATATATATATATATATATACACACACACATACTTAAAGCACCTATTGATGTTAACAGCCTTTGGTCAAATATGTATAAGCAAGATTTTCTATAGGAGAGAGCCCTTTAAATTATGCAGGCCTTATTGAAAATATATATATATATACACACACATATTTTAAGTCTAATGCACTTGGTGTTCCCAGGAAGTCTCCCATCCAGGTACTGACCAGGCCTGGCCCTGCTTAGCTTCCAAGATCAAACGGGATCAGGTACATTCAGTGAAGTGTGGTAATATCTTAATCTAAGCAATATGAAATGTATGTATTAAGCAAAAGATAAGTGTACTTAGTGAATATCTATTAACCTACTCTAATGTGTAAAAATGGGGTTGTAATACATTATGTTCAATATACAAAAATAAGATGGTATAGAAATACAGTAGTAACAATATTGTTTAATGTGTTGGAGATAATGTTGAGGTGTATATTGTGAGTGCAGACTTAACTAAAATGATGCAATAAAAATAAAAATGTTCAGTGAACAGTGTATATGTTTTCTAATGTGCAGCATATATATTCATAAATCCATAATAGTATGGGTGTATTACATGTATTAAACCGGTATATCCTATGTTGGTATAACAAACCCATATCTTGAAGTGGTATATATAGATATACATACACATACATGAACACACATATACGCATATACACACACACACACACACACATACACATACATATATATATATATACACACATATACATACACATACATCATATATATATATATATATATATACATACATATACATATATATATATATATACATACATACATACACACATACACATATATATATACATATATACACACACATACACATACTTACACATATATACATATATACATAAATACACATACACATACATATATATATACACATACACACATACATACACACGTACATATACACATATATACACACCCACACATACACATCGCATGTGCCCTAAATGATTGTGTTATATACCAATCATGACTATAATGTGACCAACCTTATGTGATGTATGATACATACATGTGTGCTGTTATATATAAAACTGAAGAAGAATAAATGTATGACTATAAAGTCAATATGTGTAGTATATAATATAAATTTGTACTGTGATATACAAAGGGGAGAAAAATAAATGTATGACTATAAAGTCAATATGTGTAATATATAATATAAATGTGTACTGTGATATAGAAAGAGGAGAAAAATAGCTATAAAGTCAATATATACACCTCCGATAATACCTGTGTAATATTAAATAGCTATAGTGTTGCATGGAAAAAAAAAATGATGACCTGATAATCCACAGCAAGATGTACAAAAATATTATATTCAAAAAGCAGACATATCTATGTTCTCATTCAATCCTGTGGGAAAGAGAGTACCACATTTATAGATCCAGTAGGTTTCCCTTTGACATAACTTTTTGAACCTATTAGTTCCTTGCTTGTATTGTATTCTCTCTAGAGGGGTTATGCAAAATTGACATTTAGTACCACAATGATGTTGAACATGATGTCTTGATACACTATGTTTGAGTGAACCTTTCTCTATGTTTCTAAAGTGTTCTCCCCATCTGCTTCGGACTTTCCTTATGGTTCTACCTAGGTATTGCATCCCACATTTACAGGTTAATAGGTATATGACATAATTAGAGCTACAATCTAATCTATCCTTAAGTTCATATGTACATCCTGTGATAGAAGAAGTGACACTAGTTGCCCCATGCGTGACATATTTACACATGTTGCATCTTTTAATTCTACATTTAAAAGCTCCTTTTTGTTGGTGTCTATTGTTGGACAGATCTCCTATTCCTGATGCTCTTTTGGACATTACGATTTTGCTGGGGGCTATTTTCTGTTTAATGGTTGGGGCTCTCCGAAATGTAATGTTAGGGGAATCATCCAAAATCCCTTTTAAAATCGGATCTTTTTTAAGAAGGTACCAGTGTTTCTTAATTATTTTTGTAATGGCTTTATAGTTGGAGTTATAGTTAGTAATAAATGTAGTCTGCTTTTTGTTATTATTACATCTATTTAACCCATTATAAGGTAGCGGATTAAGAATTTCATTTCTATTTAGTTCTCTTGCCCTTCGGTAACCTTCTTCTAAGAGCATTGGAGGGTACCCTTTTTCAAGAAATCTATTTTTTAAGATAAGGGATTGCTCATCATATGTCTCTAATAATGTGCAATTACGTCTAATCCGTCTAAACTGACTAAATGGAATATTTTCCTTCCAACTCTTTAGATGGTTACTTTGATAGTCTAAAAAGTTATTGCTATCTACTAATTTAAAGAAGGTTTTGGATTGAACCCTATTATTTATATCCCAAGTGAGCACTATATCAAGATATTCAATTTCTTCCAAATGTATTTTGTGAGTGAAGGTTAGACCAAAATCATTAGTATCAAGTTTAAAAGCAAATTCTCTAGCTGAATCCAATGACCCATTCCAAATGATGATTTGATCATCTATGTATCTACCATAGAAGACCAGGTTCTCATCCCAGCTTCCACCGTTGATATAAATATCTTCAAAACAACCCATTACCAAATTAGCGAAGCTGGGAGCGAACCTGGTCCCCATGGCAGTACCCTTGGTCTGTATATAATAATTATCTTGATATTTAAAATAGTTATGTTTTAATATAAATCCAATTAGCTTCAATATATATTCTTTCTGAATATCTGGCATATAAAAATCGTCATGTAGATATTCAGAAACACATTTTAACCCTATTTCATGTGATATATTGGAATATAGTGCGTTTACATCGCATGTCATCCATAGGTATTTACTTTTTCTTGTAATATTAGAAAGTTTATGAAGTAAGTCTGTGGTGTCCTTAATGTATGAGGGAAGTTGTCTAACATATTTTTGCAGAAAAAAATCCACATATGCTGATAGATGATCTGTGATACTATTTATACCTGCTATTATAGGTCTACCTGGTGGTGTTTGTAGATTTTTGTGGATTTTGGGTAGGTGGTAAAAATATGGAATACTGGGATTTTTTGGTGTTAAATATTGTTTTTCTTTCAAGGTCAAGATACCTTCTTCAAATCCAAATTGAATAATAGAATTTAATTTCTTAGTGAACAGAAGTGTAGGGTCTTGATCTAGAGGCCTGTAGTACTCAAAATCCTTTATTATTCTATCTGCTTCCTTCAAGTAATCTATACCATCTTATTTTTGTATATTGAACATAATGTATTACAACCCCGTTTTTACACATTAGAGTAGGATAATAGATATTCACTAAGAACACTTATCTTTTGCTTAATACATACATTTCATATCGTTTAGATTAAGATATTACCACACTTCACTGAATGTACCTGATCCCGTTTGATCTTGGAAGCTAAGCAGGGCCAGGCCTGGTCAGTACCTGGATGGGAGACTGCCTGGGAACACCAGGTGCATTAGACTTAAAATGTATATGTGTGTATATATATATATTTTCAATAAGGCCTGCATAATTTAAAGGGCTCTCTCCTATAGAAAATCTTGCTTATACATATTTGACCAAAGGCTGTTAACATCAATAGGTGCTTTAAGTATGTGTGTGTATATATATATATATATATATATATATATATATATATATATATATATATATATATATATATATATATATATATATATATATATATATATGTATATATATTAAAAAAAAAAAAAAAAGGGTGGGGAACAATTTTTAATGCTACTATTTTAGAATACCATAATAATATCCTATAACATATGATGCTGACATGATATCCACCATAAGATAATGTTTGGCTATGGTTGTTGTTGTTTTTTACATCCTGTAGTAACCAATTTGTACAGTACTTGTTTGTTTTTTAGTATAATGTGAATTATTTGGAAATGGTTTTAATCATTGTATTCTAACTATGGTCTGATTGAAACAGGTGTGCACTCACACACCTGATGAGGCAGGTTCACTTCCACACTCACTCTTAGAGTGGTCATTTAGCATTTATAAGCCAGAGCTCTCAGTCTTTGGATAGAAGCCTGAGGAAACAGACAGTGATCTGAGAACTAGTTGCTTGTTTATCCATTGTTACAGTCACATTTGTGACATTTTATATTGTATTTTACTGCACCATTAAACTATGGTATTTTAACTCTTTGCTGAGAGCCTGAGCTTGATTGAAATCTACCCTGGAGTGATTTGTTGCACTGCCTTGGTCAGTGAACTGGGACACTGTGAACTCCCAGTCTGCCTCTATAAGCACATCAGAGTGCTGCTTTACTTGTGAGTATAAAATCTGTATTCACCCTTTTTTTACATTTGTCCAAACTGTATCACACGAGGAGGCGCCCTTGTCTTTGTGATTTTCTTTGCACAGACAGAGTATTTACCCAGACTGGTTTTGTGACAAGGAGCTGACTTCTGGATCTAAGGGAGAATCTTATATATGTGCTACCCAGGAGGACTAATAAACCTCTGAAGTGCCCTCCTCATCTTGGGACTGTCTGAGCATCAATATCATATACAGATAAGAACTTATTAGAGACTTAATACTATTTATTTATTATATATTGTTTTAAGCTGCATTTTCTGTTTATATTGATCTCATCACATCACATTTGATGAGAGTCCATGTCTCATTTTTTCTGTAATTGTCATTATTATTTTGTCTTTATACATTATTATCTGATCATTTTATATTATTTTTAAGTTTTTATTGTTTTTACTATACTTCAGTATTATCCTACAGATTGTTTTATATATTTCTTCTAGCGCCCCCTAGAGTTACGCTTGCATAGTGTAACAGGTATTTCTATACCTTTTACAATTTACCTTTTTCACAATGATCACATTAAAATACCACAATAAAATATTAGAATCTTCTGTTATTAACCAATAATTCTAGGTCAGTGCCCAATATGGATTACCAACTTACTATGCTTAATTAATAACTACAAGGATTTTAATCACAATAACCAGTTTATGTACAGTTCTGAAAGAGTTCACTATAATGACTGGCTTATAAATCTGGAGTGTAAAACCCTGTCTAGCAAATAAATTATTTTGCAATAATGACTAGTTAAACTACACCGGACTATGAACATAAGCTTAAAATACCAATTATGCTCTTTTAAATTTACCAGCTGTAATCTATTTCCTAGATTGCCTTTGATTTAAATATTATATATACCTAACAGTTTCTTATACTTTACCCAAATAACCAAATCAATGTTTCAGCTTCAAGAGTTTCTCCAATAAGTCCAATTTAACCTCATAAATTAAAAGAGGTAATTTTTGCAAGATGGATGAAAAGTTAGACCCAGTTTTAGAGAGACTGGATTCCATGGGAATAATTTGTCAGTCAAAAACTCAGCAGCCAAGCCCAAGACCCTTTTTTCTCTCTTGCATGGGGTTATAGCACCTGATATACCCCACCCCTGTTTATTCTAATCATTGGTGAAATTGGAAACGCCCCATGGAAGCTTGTCTTGTTATAGGCCTCTTGAGCTGAACATCTCTTGGTTATTTGGGAGACACCTCCCTGAGTAGCCATTTATCTATTGGCTGCGATACCATCTCGGATCTATAGGTGGCAGCAGACATCCAGAAATGCAGTTTTACCATCAAATATTGCTGCAGTTTAACTTTCTAAAAAAGATGTTTATCAAATAGTTTAATTTCCGGTATCAATCACTTACAATTTTAATATAGATGGGACCATATAGTGCCATTTTTTCTGATTATTTTAATGAAACATGAGTATTTTATTTATCATATTTTATAAGCTGCCTAAAAAGTTGCATTTTTATGAAGGACTGGTAGTATCAATAAATGAAATGTATATGTCAATTCATAGCATATTATTTAGAAATCTCATCTTCACATCAGTTCTCCCTTGTAATGAACATTTAGATTTCTTGAAAATAAAGAAAAAATGTGTTTATATTGAAATAAATGGGTAATATTTATATATACCAATGCAGTTATTGTTCCATACAGCAGACATTTACATTTAATATTATACAGACAATATCATATCCATTTATTCGTACCTATTATTTAATATTCTGAGGCAGACATTTAATGTTTGAAAACTATATACTGTAGAGAGAGAAACACAGAGGCGCCAACATGGCCTAGTACCAGCAAAGTATATGTGTGTAGATGCAGACTGGAACTTCGCAGTGGTCCAGCTCACTGAAGACCCTCAGCAGAAATCCAGTCAGAATTCCTTGGAAAGGCCAGTGGTCAGGTGCCTAAATGGACATGAAAGGCAAACCAACATGGCCCAATAACGTTTGAACAGGGGAAAATTGTAACCATAAGATTATACTTACAGGATACAATGCACCTCCAGGTGCAATAACAGCGTGCTGGGACCTCACAGCCGCCCAGTAGACTGTAAACAAATAGGCAATCCACAGCAACCAGCAGAAAAAGATGCAGTGCTCCAAGCAAAAAAAGTATATATGGTAATAACCACAACAGCAAGTGTATAAAGATAAAAAGTTAAAAATACTTTATTACAAAGCAACGCGTTTCTCAGCCTCCTGTGGGCTGTTTCATCAGGCTATAATACATAATAAAATATACACTTGCTATGTAACAAACAAACAAATAAATTCAAAACGTTTTCTGATAGGGCAACCAATTAAGGCTCACACCTATGTGAAATCACAGTTGATTAATTGTTATGGTAACCTCAATTAACATAGAACAAAACAGGTAGAATCCAACAAACAAATGATTATCAGGTGATTCGTTGGCATGGCAGCCACACATAAACACAGGCTTTTATAATTTTTTGTCTTAAACAAATAATAATGTATACAAATCACAATATAAATAAACAACTTGCATCAAATATAATTTCAATTATAACCATACAAATTTCACAATATATCAGAGTATGTTACCCTGTATATGATTTGTCCAAACTTTGAATACTTAAGATTTCTATGTTTCCAAAAATACATAGGTTAAGACATGTTGAAGTCTTGATTGTTAGGTTTTCAGCTTTCCATATTACCTTTCTTAGGCATAGACAATATCCCAGATTCATATGTTCATATTTAGTATGTGTCTGAATATATATATATCCATTTGAGTATCTGAAAACAATTGAAAATTAGGCATAACACCTTAGGCAGGAAACTTTTGAAAGCAATTCTTTTGTTCTTGAAATTTGTGCTTCATAACGATAGGGGCTTGTTTTACAAACAGTTTCACAAATAAAAATTAGTTCCTGGTCTTATCATAGATCTATGTGTAGATAAATATAATTACATATATATATTATTTAATAATACTCATAGATATCCTGACATGATACCTTACACACTGAATTACTCAAGGACTCAATAGTGAACACTAACAGCACATTACACACTATACTGAAGCGGTGGATGTATAAACCCTATCAGGGTGATGCACTATTTCTTTGTAGAGCTACTCTATAATTGATAGTGATGGGTATAACTCACTAATTCTACCAGAGACCAGATCTATTGTTACTACTACCCCTATTTCATTAATTAATACATAACTGGAACCAGTGTCTGAGACGTTTTTTTAATGTTAGCCTTATGCTTATTCCATGCATTAATTAGTATGTAGGATAGTATTCTGCTTATCCTAGGCATTTATTAGTATATATGATAGCCTTATGCTTATCCCAGTTATTAATTAGTATGTAGGATAGCCTTATGCTAATTTTAGTAATTAATTAGTATGTCGGATAGCTATATGCTTATCTCTGGCGTTAATTAGGACATAGGATAGCCTTATGCTTATCTCAGATATGAATTAGTATGTAGGATAGCCTTATGCTTATCCCAGGCATTGATTAGTACGAAGGATAGTCTTATGTTTATCTCAGATATTATTTAGTATGTAGGATATCCTTTTGCTTATCCAAGGCATTAATTAGTCCATAGAATAGCCTTATGCTTATCCCAGACATTAATTAGTATGTAGGATAAACTTACGCTTATCACAGACATTAGAAAGTAAGTAAGATAGCCTTATGCCTATCCCAAGCATTAATTAGTATGTAGGATAGCCTTATGCTTATCCCAGGCACTAATTAGTATGTAGTATAGCCTTATGCTCAACCCAGGCATTAATTAGTACGTAGGATAGCCTTATGTTTATCCAATGTGTTAATTAGTACATAGGATAGCCTTATGCTTATCCCAGGTATTAATTAGTGTACAGGATAGTCTTATGCTTATCCCGGGCATTAATTAATACATAGAAAAGACATGTTTATCCCAGGCATTAATTAGTACATAGGATAGCCTTATGCTTATTTCAGGCATTAAATAGTATATAGTTTAGCTCTATCTATCATCTATCTATCTATCTATCTATCTATCTATCTATCTATCTATCTGTCTGTCTATTATCTATCTATCTATCTATCATCATCTATCATCATCTATGTATCTATTTATCTATCTATTTATCCGTCTATCATCTATCTATCTATCTATCTATCTTCCTGTCTATATATATATATATATCTATTTATATATCTATTAGTCTACATATATCAGTCGTATGTCTGGCTTCCTTAATAAGCATTACTGTAAGTGAATGCTACATGCAGCAGAAAAATGTCTGATATTAATAAAATAAACGTACAACAAACAGTATCATTATGTGTTGCACTGAACTTCTTATTTAGCATTCTGATCAAACACAGTGGGCCAGATTACAAGTGGATCTCTAAGAATCGCTGGTATTACAAGTTACCCGCAATGCAAAACGCAAGCTCATTTTCGTATTGATAGGAAGCATTGCGCTCACGAGAGCTAACTTCCATGTGCTCCTATGGGAGCCTCGTTCTGATGCTGTCACAGACGGCATCAGAACTTCTATGCCAGTGAGGGTAAGCAGCGCAATTAAATATATATGTATATGATTATATACATACAGTATATTTATGTGTTAATATGTGTATACACTATACACATATTAACACATAAATATAAATGTATATAATCATATACATATATATATTTACTGGGAACACCCAGTTCCCATAGACCCCAATGTATATGTCTACCCCTAATTTTATAAGCGCTAATTGCTAACGCAAGCTTGCAGTAGCAATAACCAGCCACTTGAAATAGGTGGTTAATTATCTCGCTCCGCAAACGGGCAAATTTGCCGTTTACAGGAGCGTGATAATTTAGCGCTTCACTTGTAATCTAGCCTATTATTACAGCAGTTTGTGTTTGTTGTTTCTTTTAACTCCTATACACTTGGGTGAAACTCTTCAGTACTTCAGCATTAGCTGGCACCACTGACCGCTTATGTACCACAATGGATCGGGCAGCGAAGTATTTCTTTAATAATTCAGCACACAACATAACAAATTGCTCTCATTATCTGTATCTCAGTGCAGCAAGAAGGGCTATGTGATGCATTTACTTACAAACTAAACACAGAATTGCTGTAATGAGCATCGCAAATTATATTAAAAACATAAATACACTTAAATGTGTCCTTTATTACCCTAAATAGCAGTTGTTCTTCCATTACTGTTTATATTTACTGAAAAAGACCCACTCTTGCTAAGCTGCGTGCACGACATCTATAGAAGTTATATAAATGTCAAACTAATGCCTCGACCACAGCTTTTTATTAAAGTCCTGTTTCTTTTTACATAAGGGGCAGGTGTCCCAGCCCCCGGCTTTAGTAATAACATGCCCCTGTGAAATACAATCCCATTACATTATATGAGAAATAATGCACAGGGACTTGGTTTAGCCCTCAGTTGTAACTGCACATTAAGGGATAGATTACAAGTGGAGCACTAAATTATTGTTCCCCCGCAAAGGACAAATTAGCGGGCATACAATAAATAACCAGCCATTACAAATGGCTGGTCATTGCTACTGTGAGCTCGCAGTAGCAATTAGCGCTCCAAAAATTAACCAGAGATTAGATCTCTGGTTAATTTTCTAAAAGTGTTACTATGTGTATATACATATATATATATATATATATATATATATATATATATATATATATATACATATACATGTACTGACCCCCTGGTGTACACCAAAGAGGCCACACAATTAGACAGAGAATTAAGAGAGGGAGGATATAGCACTAATATCATTAATGACGCACAACTCTCAGTGGCCAAAATGAATAGGAAAGATTTACTTAAAAATAAGGGAAAAAACAGTTCCAGACACAAACAAAAGAGACTAAGGGTATACAGTTTGTCACACAGTATTCTAACCAATACAATGAAGTGTGTGACATTATTAAAAAAACATCTTCCCCTGTTATCTGCAGAAGAATGCTTTGGTTGCAATCCACAGAGGCATGTAAGATTTTCTTATAGGAGGGAACAAACAATTAGTAATATTGTGTCACCATCCGTTCCAATTAGCCCAAAAAGTCAGTCATCATGGTTAAAGGTCAAAGGGTTACATAAGTGTGTTTTTTCTGATTGTAAAGGGTGCAAACATGCAATAGTGGGCAACTCTTTTATTTCCACCTCTACAGGTGAAAAGTTTAATATTAACAGTTGTGTCAGTTGCAGAACAAAAGGGGCAGTATATTTGATAGTGTCACCAATGTCATTTACAGTACGTTGGCAAAACATTACATGAAGTAAGGTCCCGTATCAGGGAACATCTATCTAGTATCACTGTGGATTGTGGAATCTGAATGGAGTAGAAAAAGGGAAGACAAATTACTACCCATAGCAAAACACTTTATTGACAAACATTCATGTAATACTTACTTTTTTAGGTGGACAGTTGTAGAGAAAGTCTCCCTTTCTGTTAGACGTGGGGATCTTGATAAAATTCTAAGTAAAAGAGAAGTATATTGGATATATTGCTTAACCGGGTGGTTTTAATTCTAGATTTGATCTAATCAACTATTGACAATAAGCTTATTCTTCAATAATATTTCAGCAAGGTTCTCATTCTACACACTTGTATTTTATTGCTTTAGTGTTCCACTAAGGTATACTATCATATAATACTTCATTATTTTTGAGATTTTTATGAATTTTATGTTTTCTTATAAACAGACACGTATATCTTTAAATCCATATTTAGAGTTATTATAAACTGATTGTCACTGATACCAGACAGCTAAGGCTACCCCCAACCCCCTACAACCTCACTGTCACAGATACTGGGCTGCAGGGGTTGAACTCTTACCCCCCCTTTTTGGTTGGAGTATAAGGTGACAGCCCAATTCAGTATTGCCTTTCCCAACCCCCACCTAGACTCAGAATGTTTGAGATTATTGCAACCTCCTGCTGTTATGTGCCTTTCTGTTATTGAATGAGTCATCCATTGTCCTTTTGTGATTAGATAATCGAATGCTGAGACCTCCTGTTCTTATGTGTCTTTCTGCTATTGTGTGAGTCATCCATTGTCCTTTTGTGATTAGAATCTTGTTTAACTAACCATGGTCTGATGTTTGTCTCATTGTATAATTTTTGTTATAACTACCCCCTTTTCTGTTGGAAATGTATAAAAGCTATGTTTTCTGTGAAATAAAGCAGTTCTATTTTCACCTGAATGCTAGTCTGTCTAGTTATTTGGGTGGGCTCCTGCTAGAATCACTTTCCTGACCTACATAGCAGCCTGTTCCAGGCAGAGGAAGGACACTCTGGCAGAGCTACCTAGTCTGGGTAGCTGGAGTCTGCCACAGGGTGGGACCCTGAATACTGGTGCTGTCGGGCATCAGGGGAGGAAGCAGGACCCGTTTGGTGGAGCTACCCAGTCGGGGTAACTGAGGTATCCGTCACATTGGCTGGCAGCGGTGGGATCTGCTTCTTTTACAAGGTTCCTGCTGACAGAGTAGAATCGCCACAGTAGCCGTTAAATATGGAGGCAGAGTTACTAGGGAGAGTACAAAAAATGCTGACCAGAACAAATGATCCTTGTCCGGAACAGGACATTCTGGGATGGAGGAACCTTGCCCTCCGAGACCTCTGGGGGGAGGCTCTTCAACAGGAACGGAAGGATGGAAAGGTCCTCCCCAATGAACAACCAGAGGTTCCGGGTTCGGTGGACCTTGAGAGTGCCTTTTCTGGGAAAACAACCAAAGAAAGAATGGCTATCTGTTTTATATAGACTGGTCCAGCAAGAGATGTGGGTGGAGGATGGCTATCGGGCCCTCCAATGGCTCCCTATGCAAATGCAGCCATGGCTGGAGGATGGCTCCCCCATAGAGGGCTTTGGCTTTGGCGGCCCTGGATTGCTATTTACAAAAAGGACAGAGGACCCATAGTTTGGGAGCTAGATGGACCAGGGTCTGGAGGATATCTCTGGGCTCCAAGAGGAACTGCTGGATCTCTTGGAGGAATCCTGGCTACTAGATGATCTGAATTTTATAATTGACCAGGAAGAGGCACTGGTCAAGGAATACAAGAGGCTGCTAGATCTCATTAAGCAGCGTGCCAAGGGTATAGAGATCTGGGGTGCAGCCCTCTGGGATTCATGGAGCTTGACCATGGAGGAGTGGCAACAAAAAAAAAGGGAACCAGGGCTGCTGGATCCCGATCAGCAGTCTGGCTCTGAGCTTATGGTCTTGGACCAGGGGGCCAACCTAGCAGAAACGCTGGCAACAGGACAGAGAGCTGCCGGCCTCAGCCCAGCCCCTTCAGCAGCTCTGGTAAACCAGGGAGAGGCGGTAGTCATCCTCCCTCCCCTTACACAGAACCCCTTGCAGGGAGAGACGGATATCGATAACTCTCCCCAGCGGGCAGAACCCCTTCCCAGGAGAGGAGACAGTCAGTCTCTCTCCCCAGTGGCAGAGCCAGGAGCAGGGAGAGGAGGTAGTCATCCTCCCTCTCCTTAAGCAGAATCCCTTCCTGGGAGAGGAGACAGTTGGTCTCTCTCCCCAGTGGCAGAGCCATCCCCTGGGAGTGGAGGTAGTTGGTCTCCCTCCCCTTATAGAGAACCCCCTGCAGGCATAGATGGATGTCGATAACTCTCCCCAGCGGCAGAGCCAGGAGCAGGTAGAGGAGACAGTCGGTCTCTTTCCCCAGCAGCAGAGCCATCCCCTGGGAGCAGAGGTAGTCATTCTCTCTCTCCTTACGCAGAACCCCTTCCTGGGAGAGGAGACAGTCGGTCTCTCTCCCCAGCAGCAGAGCCATCCCCTGGGAGTGGAGGTAGTTGGTCTCCCTCCCCTTATAGAAAACCCCTTGCAGGGAGAGATGAATGTCGATAACTCTCCCCAGCGGCAGAGCCAGGAGCAGGGAGAGGAGACAGTCAGTCTCCCTCCCCAGCCGCAGAGCCATCCCCTGGGAGCGGAGGTAGTTGTCCTCTCTCCCCGTAAGCAGAACCCTTTCTGGGAGAGGGGACAGTCAGTCTCTCTCCCCAGCGGCAGATCCATCCTTCAGGAGCAGAGGTTGTCGTCCTCCCTCCCCTTACAGAGAAGTCCTTGCAGGGAGAGACGGGTATTGATATCTCTCCCCAGCGGCCGAATCCCTTTCTGGGAGAGGAGACAGTTGGTCTCTCTCCTCAGCGGCAGCACAGTTTCCCATGGAGTGGAGGTAGCAGACCTCCCTCCCCAGCGGTACATCTCCTTCTCGGGAGAAGAGACAGACGGTCTCTCCCCTCAGTAGCTTGGCAGGGTCTCTACCCTTTTCTTGTCCCGGAGTATTTCTCACCGGGGGCAGGCGTTGCATTAGGCAAGGAGGAGAAAAGCTTATACAGTTGGTGCCACATGTTTGGGCACCCAAGCTTTGCCTGCCCCACCAAGAAGCAACCTCCCCCTCTGGGCTGGGGTGGGTCCGCCGGTACTAAACCGAGTGTCACAGAGAGAGGCAGTGTGGCCCTGGAACTTGAGGACCCTGGAACTTGTGGGACAGCAATTGTTTGGGAGCAGGCCTTGGCATACTTGTTTGGGACTTTGCCTTATGTGACTATCCCTGCGCCCAGGGCACAGGGTATAAACGCCAACCGGAACCCCCCAGTATGCCCCAAGCTCTGGAGAGATGGGATCACCTCTCCCAACAACCGTGAAGTGGAGGGCCACTGTCGGACAGCCCCAGGCCAACCCGTTAAGGGTCTAGCCGTGTCTGCCGAACTGGAGGGGGGGAGATGTCATGGATACCAGACAGCTAAGGCTACCCCCCACCCCCCTACAACCTCACTGTCACGGATACTGGGCTGCAGGGGTTGAACTCTTACCCCACCTTTTTGGTTGGAGTATAATGTGACAGCCCAATTCAGTATTGCCTGTCCCAACCCTCCCCCTAGACTCAGAATGTTTGAGATTATTGCAACCTCCTGCTGTTATGTGCCTTTCTGTTATTGTATGAGTCATCTATTGTCCTTTTGTGATTAGATAATCGAATGCTGAGACCTCCTGCTGTTATGTGTCTTTCTACTATTGTGTGAGTTATCCATTGTCCTTTTGTGATTAGAATCTTGTTTAACTAACCATGGTCTGATGTTTGTCTCATTGTATAATATTTGTTATAACTACCCCCCTTTTCTTTTGGAAATGTATAAAAGCTGTGTTTTCTGTGAAATAAAGCAGTTCTATTTTCACCTGAATGCTAGTCTGTCTAGTTATTTGGGTGGGCTCCTGCTAGAATCACTTTCCTGAGCTACATAGCAGCCTGTTCCAGGCAGAGGAAGGACACTCTGGCAGAGCTACCTAGTCTGGGTAGCTGGAGTCTGTCACAGGGTGGGACCCTGAATACTGGTGCTGTCGGGCATCAGGGGTGGCTACAGGCTGTGGTCACTTGCCAGCTACATAGCTGCAGTCAGCAGGGAGGAAGCAGGACCCGTTTGGCGGAGCTACCCAGTTGGGGTAACCGGGCTATCCGTCACACTGATAACAAAAATTTAGGATTTAGTTTTAGTCCCACAGGCAAATCTGAATACACTGTATGGGATTCCCTCTCTTCAGGGTCACAATACCGTGATTATTATATATGCTCAGCATTGTGGAAAATGGTATTGCAATAATAATAAGGTATGACCTTATAAAGGTTTGTTTTAAATTCAAGCACTTACATTTTGGGAGGTTGTACTCATAAGTATAATCATAGAATGTTTGATGCATACCTTTTTTTTCCACATTTGGGTTTTTTCATCTCCTATTTATATCGATCATGTACTTACATTTTTAGTACTCGTATATCGTATATTCACGGCAGCCAGGGTATACCTCACTATTAAATAGTCACCTATGAAATGGTTAATTTGATGTTTTGTGCTTAAGACAAATTAAGCAATCAATCTGGTTGTATATAAATGAGCTATTAGGACAGAGCATCCACAGGTCTATGAGTACGGCTCTGATGAGATGAAACGCGTCAGGCTGGGATGTCTTTGTCAGCACTTTTTATCTTGGATTAATCTGGCTTGCATGCTGTTGTTTTTAACTTCATAATTTTTTTTAACCTTTTACTGGAACTCTGTCTGGATACTTTCTTTGTTTTGCTTACTATGTGTATCGACATATATATTTACGTGTTATTATGTGTATATACATATATATTTATGTGTTATTTTGTGTATATACATATATTTATGTGTTAATCTGTGTACATACATATGTATTTATGTGTTAATCTGTGTATATACATATAGATTTATGTGTTACTATGTGTGTGTGTGTGTGTGTGTGTATATATATATATATATATATATATATATATATATATATATATATTTATGTGTTAGTATGCTTATATACATATATACTTATGTGTTACTATGTGTATATACATATATATTTATGTGTTACTATGTGTATATACATATATATTTATGTGTTATTATGTGTATATACATATATATATGTGTTATTATGTGTATATACATATATATTTATGTGTTATTATGTGTATATACATATATATATGTGTTATTATGTGTATATACATATATATTTATGTGTTACTATGTGTATATACATATGTATTTATGTGTTAATCTGTGTACATACATATGTATTTATGTGTTACTATGTGTATATACATATATATTTATGTGTTACTATGTGTATATACATATATATATGTGTTATTATGTGTATATACATATATATTTATGTGTTATTATGTGTATATACATATATATATGTGTTATTATGTGTATATACATATATATTTATGTGTTACTATGTGTATATACATATATATTTATGTGTTACTATGTGTATATACATATATATTTATGTGTTACTATGTGTATATACATATATATATTTATGTGTTACTATGTTTATATACATATATATTTATGTTTTACTATGTGTATATACATATATATTTATGTGTTATTATGTGTATATACATATATATATGTGTTATTATGTGTATATACATATATATTTATGTGTTATTATGTGTATATACATATATATTTATGTGTTATTATGTGTATATACATATATATTTATGTGTTATTATGTGTATATACATATATATATGTGTTATTATGTGTATATACATATATATTTATGTGTTATTATGTGTATATACATATATATATGTGTTATTATGTGTATATACATATATATTTATGTGTTACTATGTGTATATACATATATATTTATGTGTTACTATGTGTATATACATATATATTTATGTGTTACTATGTGTATATACATATATATATTTATGTGTTACTATGTGTATATACATATATATTTATGTGTTACTATGTGTATATACATATATATATTTATGTGTTACTATGTGTATATACATATATATTTATGTGTTACTATGTGTATATACATATATATTTATGTGTTACTATGTGTATATACATATATATTTATGTGTTACTATGTGTATATACATATATATATTTATGTGTTACTATGTGTATATACATATATATTTATGTGTTACTATGTGTATATACATATATATTTATGTTTTACTATGTGTATATACATATATATATGTGTTATTATGTGTATATACATATATATTTATGTGTTATTATGTGTATATACATATATATTTATGTGTTATTATGTGTATATACATATATATTTATGTGTTATTATGTGTATATACATATATATTTATGTGTTATTATGTGTATATACATATATATATGTGTTATTATGTGTATATACATATATATATGTGTTATTATGTGTATATACATATATATTTATGTGTTACTATGTGTATATACATATATATTTATGTTTTACTATGTGTATATACATATATATTAATGTGTTACTGTGTGTATATACATATATATTTATGGGTTACTATGTGTATATATATTTATGTGTTAGGATGCTCCGCGCTGGATGTCTTGAAGATGGAGCCGCTCCGCGTCGGAAGGATGAAGATAGAAGATGCTGTCTGGATAAAGACTTCTGCCCGCCTGGAGGACGACTTCTTGACGCTTGGATGAAGACTTCTCCTGGCTTCGTTGAGGACTTCTGCCTGCAAGGATGAAGACTTCTCCTGGCTGGATGAGGATGGGTGTCCAGTCTTCAAAAACTGTAAGTGGATCTTCGGGGGTTAGTGTTAGGTTTTATTAAGGGTTTATTGGGTGGGTTTGATTTTTAGATTAGGGACTTTTGGCAACGTAAAAGAGCTAATGCCCATCCAAATGCCCTTTTCAGGACAATGGGGATCTTAGGTTTATTTAGATAGGATTTTATTTGGGGGATTTAGTTGTGTGGATGGTGAGTTTTACTGTTGGGGGGTGTTTGGATTTCTTTTAACAGGTAAAAGAGCTGACTTTTAAAGGCTATTGGCAGTTTAGTGTAGGCCAGTTTTTTTATTGGGGGGGGGCTTTTTTATTTTGATATGGCTATTAGATTAGGAATAATTCATTTTTATTTTTGATAATTTCTTTTTTTATTTTGTGTAATTTAGTGTTTATAGTTTTTTTGTAATTTAGATAAATGTATTTTATCTAAAATACATTTATCTGAAATACACACTCACACATACATACACACACACACATACACAGACACAAAAATATACATTCCCACAAATACATCCTCACACATACACACAAATACACATACACAAATACACACTCACACATACATATCCTAACACATACATCTACACACGCGCGCACGCGCATAAGCAGTTACTGACCAGCACCCACACATAAGCAGGCATTGACCAGCACACACATAAGCAAGCACTGACCAGCACACACACATAAGCAAGCACTGACCAGCACACACATAAGCAGGCACTAACCAGCACACACATAAGCAGGCATTGACCAGCGCTCACATAAGCAGTTACTGACCAGCACACACACATAAGCAGGCATTGACCAGCACACACATAAGCAAGCACTGACCAGCACACACACATAAGCAAGCACTGACCAGCACACAAATAAGCAGGCACTAACCAGCACACACATAAGCAAGCACTGACCAGCACACACATAAGCAAGCACTGACCAGCACACACACATAAGCAGACAATGACCAGCACTCACACATAAGCAGGCACTGACCAGCACACACATATAAGCAAGCACTGACCAGCACACACACATAAGCAGGCACTAACCAGCACACACACATAAGCAGGCACTGGCCAGCACAAACACATAAGCAGGCACTGACCAGCACACACATAAGCAGGCACTGACCAGCACACACACATAAGCAGGCATTGACCAGCGCGCACATAAGCAGGCATTGACCAGCACACACACACATAAGCAAGCACTGACCATCACACACACATAAGCAAGCACTGACCATCACACACACATAAGCAAGCACTGACCAGCACTCACAGATAAGCAGGCACTGACCAGCATACACATAAGCAGGCACTGACCAGCACACACACATAAGCAAGCACTGACCAGCACTAACACATAAGCAGACACAGACCAGCACACACAACAGACAGGCACTGACCAGCACACACAACAGGTACTAACCAGCACACACACATAAGCAGGCACTGACCAGCACACACACATAAACAAGCACTGACCAGCACACACATAAGCAGGCACTAACCAGCACACACAAATAAGCAGGCACTGACCAGCACACACACATAAGCAGGCACTAACCAGCACACACAAGCAGGCACTGACCAGCACACACACACATAAGCAGGCACTGACCAGCACACACACATAAGCAGGCACTGACCAGCACACAAAAAAGCAGGCACTGATGAGCACACACAAGCAGGCACTGACAGGCACACACATAAGCAGGCACTAACCAGCACACACACATAAGCAAGCACTGACCAGCACACACACATAAGCAGGCACTGACCAGCACACACAACAAGCAGGCACTGACCAGCACACACACACACACATAAGCAAGCACTGACCAGCACACACATAAGCAAGCACTGACCAGCACACACACATAAGCAGGCACTGACCAGCACACACACATAAGCAGGCACTAACCAACACACGCACACATAAGCAGGCACTGACCAGCACGCACACATAAGCAGGCACTGACCAGCACACAAAAAAGCAGGCACTGATGAGCACACACAAGCAGGCACTGACAGGCACACACATAAGCAGGCACTAACCAGGCACTGATGAGCACACACAAGCAGGCACAGCACAAACACATAAGCAGGCACTGACCAGCACAAACAAACACATAAGCAGGCACTGACCAGCACAAACACATAAGCAGGCACTGACCAGCACAAACACATAAGCAGGCACTGACCAGCACAAACACATAAGCAGGCACTGACCAGCACAAACACATAAGCAGGCACTGACCAGCACAAACACATAAGCAGGCACTGACCAGCACAAACACATAAGCAGGCACTGACCAGCACACACATAAGCAGGCACTGACCAGCACACACATAAGCAGGCACTGACCAGCACACACATAAGCAGTCACTGACCAGCGCACACACACATAAGCAGGCACTGACCAGCACACACACATAAGCAGGCACTGACCAGCACACACACATAAGCAGGCACTGACCAGCACACACATAAGCAGGCACTGACCAGCACACACATAAGCAGGCACTGACCAGCACACACATAAGCAGGCACTGACCAGCACACACATAAGCAGTCACTGACCAGCGCACACACACATAAGCAGGCACTGACCAGCACACACACATAAGCAGGCACTGACCAGCACACACACATAAGCAGGCACTGACCAGCACACACACATAAGCAGGCACTGACCAGCACACACACATAAGCAGGCACTGACCAGCACACACACATAAGCAGGCACTGACCAGCACACACACAAGCAGGCACTGACCAGCACACACATAAGCAGGCACTGACCAGCACGCACACAGAAGCAGGCACTGACCAGCACGCACACAGAAGCAGGCACTGACCAGCACGCACACAGAAGCAGGCACTGACCAGCACGCACACAGAAGCAGGCACTGACCAGCACGCACACAGAAGCAGGCACTGACCAGCACACACACAGAAGCAGGCACTGACCAGCACACACACAGAAGCAGGCACTGACCAGCACACACACAGAAGCAGTCACTGACCAGCACACACACAAGCAGTCACTGACCAGCACACACACAAGCAGTCACTGACCAGCACACACACATAAGCAGGCACTGACCAGCACACACACATAAGCAGGCACTGACCAGCACACACACATAAGCAGGCACTGACCAGCACACACACATAAGCAGGCACTGACCAGCACACACACATAAGCAGGCACTGACCAGCACACACACATAAGCAGGCACTGACCAGCACACACACATAAGCAGGCATTGACCAGCACACACACATAAGCAGGCACTGACCAGCACACACATAAGCAGGCACTGACCAGCACACACACATAAGCAGGCACTGACCAGCACACACACATAAGCAGGCACTGACCAGCACACACACATAAGCAGGCACTGACCAGCACACACACATAAGCAGGCATTGACCAGCACACACACATAAGCAGGCACTGACCAGCACATACAACAGGCAGACACTTACTGACACAACCTTACAATAGTGCACAAAAGGAGAAAAACACATATAAAGAAAATATTTTTAATTTTTTTTACATCTATGTGTTCATATATCAGAGTTTAGACACAGGAGAAAAAAATGTTTAGTATATGGATTGTGAGTGCATCAGTTGGATGTTGCGTTATAACTCAAGGGGCTGCCGCCTTAGAGCAGTCACATATCCCAGCATTCCTTGCAGTTACTCTGTCATATAGCCCAAAATAATTTCAACTTAACATCTTTAGAATATTTGTCCTTTGTCCTAGAAGCTGCAAAAGCAGAATTCTGTAAGCAGTTCTATGAGCAAAAAGACACTGGAAGAAAGTATATTTAAAGCTGGTGAGATATTTATCATATATGAGTATATTTATATTCCTCCTTCACTGCCATAGGAAGTTTTTGAAGAGAGTGGGAGTATATGCTGGTGCTATAAATGTGGCATTGGCTGAGGATTTTCTGGAACAGGTAAAATATTTGGAGTATCAACAAAACGGCTAAACTCAAAGTCTGTGGTATTTGTTTTCTTTTTAATCCAATTAAAGACTATTTTTAATAAATAAACAAAAACAATAAACAGTGATAATCCAAGGATTGTGATGAAAATGATGAGCAAAATCAAAGAGGCCTTCCTGGCAGCCGTCCGAGGAGTTGTCAAGTTAGTAGTGATAGCAGCGATGGTGTTTGGGATCACTAAAAGTTTTGTTAGAGAGACTTTGGAGCCCTCACTGTTGGTAGCCAGACATGCATAAAGTCCTGAGTGACCAGGCTGTATTTTTGCTATTTTTAAGTTCCCATTGCTAATGGAAAAAGGATAAATAGGGGATGTGATTTCCAAGCCTTTTGGGAGTAACCATCTCAATGACGGTATCGGGATGCCCTTTGCAGAACAGATCATAACTATAGAGCTGGATTCTCTCACATATGTTTCTTGATACAGGTCTTTAAATGAAGGTGCGGAACAGGACGGGACTGAAGATCTGTTAATGATTAATGAATCATTGAGTTTTAAGGACTTCATAAACCACTGGTTTTCTGAGAGTTCCACCCCTCGGAATCTGCACTCATTGGTTAGGTTATTTCCTATTAAGCTGATTTTTAAAGAAGAATTCCTGATGGTATTAAACCATAATGGTGTAACAGTTTCCAAGTAGTTATAGTCTAGATTTAATACAGATAATTTTAATAGGTTTTCAAATGCCTGATCATGAATTAAACTAATCTTGTTTCTTGAAAGATCAAGAGCTCTCAGGTTCTTTAGACCACTAAACATGTATCTGGAAATTGAGCACAAATTGTTGCTGTTTAAGGACAAATACTCAACTTGAAGATCATTAAAGGCCAATGGATGGAGGTTTGATTGATTCAAGTTGAGTTCAGTAAGAACTAAGCTCTTCATTTTTGAAAGGTCAACAAATGCATGACCGTCTATGTACTTAACCATGGTTTTTCTTATAATTATTTCTTCAAGTGTGTTCAGATTTTGAAAAAATTGTGTAGAAATAGTTAGGCTTGGGCAGTTATTTAGAATTAACTTTGTGGTATTTTCAAACCCTAGAAGTGGAATTTGTAAATATTGTCCAGGTAAACAACAATTAGTATGAAATAAGCTGCAGCTGCATCCTGCAGGGCATCCCGAAACAAAAGCATTTTTATAATTAATAATTGAGAGCATAAAAGTGAAAGACAAATGTACAAAATCCATGGTATCTAGAAAGGAAGCAGAAGACAAAGATACAATTAGGGAATTATATCATTGTAATATTAATATAATTCACTGCAGTAGAGTTCAGACCAAAAAGCTAAATACAAAGTTTCAAGCAATGAACTTCTTCATCACTGGTACATTTCATCTCATCACTACATCTCTTATTATACCCAGCAATGATCTCGCAATCCAATCACTATCGGGACACAAAGGCAAAAATGGTAGATAACACAGTTCCGCAGCCATACATGCAGAAGAACAATAACACCCAGAGCACTGCTAAGGGAACTAATATACGGGGGAGGAAGGGTTGTGATGATGAGGCCTATCAAGTCGTCAACCGCAAATACGCTGGAATTCTGCTGCGTAATTGTAGAGATCTTTATTCCCCTTAATTATCAAAGCCTACAGACTGGCAAAAGTTGAAATCTGCAACATAACATACAATCCGCCGGTCTCAGTCCGACACAGATTGATGCTTACGTCACTAAAGATGTTCAGAATGCAAATTTGGCACTATGTGACTATTTTGCAAGTTAACAAATATCTACCAGGTACGCTCACCACTATTCCCACCCAGCGTACCTGCTTTTCAATCCACCGCCCTGGAGGCAGCGGATGCCATAGGAATCAATGGGAGTCTGAAAGCAGCGAAAGCTTATGTTCGATACTGCCAGATATCCCATTGATTTCTATAGGAGAATAAAAGTTATGTTTACACCTAACACCCTAACATGTACCCCGAGTCTAAACACCCCTAATCTGCCACCCCGACAACGCCGCCACCTACATTATACTTATTAGACCGTAATCTACCGTCCGCCACTGCCGCCACCTACATTATACTTATTACGCAATCAGCCAATAGGATTGAGCTTGCATTCTATTGGCTATTCCAATCAGCTAATAGAATGAGAGCTCAATCCTTAAAAATCCTTAAATCCTTAAAAGAATGCAAGCTCAATCCTATTGGATGATTGGATCAGCCAATAGGATTGAAGTTCAATCCTATTGGCTGATTGCATCAGCCAATAGGATTTTTCAACCTTAATTCCAATTGGCTGATAGAATTCTATCAGCCAACTGGAATCTAAGGGACGCCATCTTGGATGACGTCACTTAAAGAAACCTTTATTCGTCGGGAGTCATCGCTAGAAGTGGATGCTCTGTGCCAGATGTCCTGAAGATGGACCCGCTCCACGCCGGATGAATGAAGATAGAAGATGCCGTCTGGAGGACCACTTCTCCCGGCTTGAATGAAGACTTCTCCCGGCTTGAATGAAGACTTCTCCCGGCTTCGTTGAGGACTTCTTGCCGCTTTGCTAAGAACTTCTCCCGGCTTCGTTGAGGATGGATGTTGGCTCTTCAAAACTGTAAGTGGATCTTCAGGGGTTAGTGTTAGGTTTTTTTAAGGGTTTATTGAGTGGGTTTTAGTTTTAGATTTAGGGTTTGGGCAGCAATAGAGCTAAAAGCCCTTTTAAGGGCAATGCCTATACAAATGCCCTTTTCAGGGCAATGGGGAGCTTAGGTTTTTTTTAGGTAGGGTTTTATTTGGGGGGTTGGTTGTGTGGGTGGTGGGTTTTACTGTTTGGTGGTTGTTATTTTTAAAGGTAAAAGAGCTGAATTCTTTAGGGCAATGCCCCGCAAAAGGCCCTTTTAAGGGCTATTGGCAGTTTAGTTTAGGCTAGGGTTTTTTTTTTATTTTGTGGGGCTTTTTTTATTTTGATATGGCTATTAGATTAGGTGTAATTAGTTTAAATATCTTGTAATTTGTTTTTTATTTTGTGTAATTTAGTGTTTTTTTTTGTAATTTAGGTATTTGTATATAATTTAGGTAATTGTATTTAATTTAGGTAATTTATTTAATTGTAGTGTAAGGTTAGGTGTTAGAGTAAGACAGGTTAGGTTTTATTTTACAGGTAAATTTGTATTTATTTTAACTAAGAAGTTATTAAATAGTTAATAACTATTTAATAACTATTGTACCTAGTTAAAATAAATACAAAGTTGCCTGTAAAAAAATAAATAAACCCTAAGCTAGATACAATGTAACTATTAGTTATATTGTAGCTAGCTTAGGGTTTATTTTACAGGTAAGTATTTAGTTTTAAATAGGAATTATTTAGTTATTAATAGTAGGTTTTATTTAGATTTATTTTAATTAAGTTAGGGGGTATTAGGGTTAGGGTTAGACTTAGGTTTAGGGGCTAATAACTTATAAATGTAGGTAGGTGGTGGCAATGTTAGGTGCGGCAGATTAGGTTTTAATAATATTTATCTAATGTTTGTGATGCAAGAGTGCGGCGGTTTAGGGGTTAATATGTTTATTATAGTGGCGGCGATGTCCGGAGTGGCAGATAATAAGTGTAGGTAGGTTGTGGCGACATTGGGGGCGGGAGATTAGGGGTTAATAAATATAATGTAGGTGTCGGCGATGTTGGGGGCAGCAGATTAGGGGTTAATAAGTATAATGTAGGTGTCGGCTATGTCCGGAGCTGCAGACTAGGGGTTAATAAATATAATGTAGGCGTTGGCGATGTCAGGGCAGCAGATTAGGGGTTAATAAGTGTAAGATTAGGGGTGTTTAGACTCTGGGTTCATGTTAGGGTGTTAGGTGTAAACATAAAATGTGTTTCCCCATAGGAATCAATGGGGCTGCGTTACGGAGCTTTACGCTGCTTTTTTGCAGGTGTTAGACCTTTTTTCAGCCGGCTCTCCCCATTGATGTCTATGGGGAAATCGTACAAGAGCACGTACAACCAGCTCACCGCTGACTTAAGCGCTGGTATTGGAGTGCGGTATGGAGCACAATTTTGCTCTACGCTCACTTCTTGTCTTTTAACGCCGGGTTTATAAAAACCTGTAATACCAGTGCTGTAGGTAAGTGAGCAGTGACAATAACGTGCAAGTTAGCACCACACCCCTCTTACCGCAAAACTCATAATCTAGCCAAAAGGTAGTTATTAATATTTCACATTCCCATCTTGTTCACATAGAAGAAATTTTTCTTTTTATTTTAAAATATTTATATATATATAATTATTTTCTTAAAAATAAAAATAAAATTTTCTTCAAAATAAAGAACATTAGAATGTAAAACATTTACAGTAAAAACACAGTAAAACATTATTAAATATTAAAATTGTTAAAAAAAATATTTTTCAACTTTTAAGGTATTTGAGGGGAAAAGACTCCAAATTTTTATATATATATATATATATATATATATATATATATATGTATATGTATATACTCTATAGGTGTATATATATATATATATATATATATATATATATATATATATATATATATATATATATATGAAACAAAAAAAGCGTGTATGTCAAAGGGTTAAAAAACCTCTCTTTCAAAACACAGAACTGCGCTCTAAATAAACCTATTTTTTTAAAATACAATATAAATATCTGGATGATGCCAAAATCAAAACATTCAAATAATCAAATAATATTGATTCATTGAAAATATATAACAGAATGAAATATATAATGATAAGATAATAAATCACAATAAAAAGGATAAGTTGGTTGGATCCCACGTAATAGTGCAGATCAATTGTAGGTGTCGGCTGCTGTATCTTATTAATCCTCCGGAATCTCACGGAGTAAGGTAGAAATCTAAAAAAATGAGAAAGAAAGCGCACAAAGGCACCTACATAGTGCAAATCAATTTAATTTAAACAATAATACAGGGGTATATTAAAACTGCTCCCCGTAGGGTATCTACTCACAAGAGTCAACCTCAAACTTGTGAGGTATGTTTGAGCATGTAGTTTGAAAGTTCCGCTCAGAACCGCTTGCTATGAAAGTGCTTAATCAAAGAAGTCAGGACAAATCCAACCTGAATGCCGGGTGTCGCTGTCTGTAACTCGAGATCTGGACAAGTATTTGTATATATATAACAGAATTTATGTTTACCTGATAAATTACTTTCTCCAACGGTGTGTCCGGTCCACGGCGTCATCCTTACTTGTGGGATATTCTCTTCCCCAACAGGAAATGGCAAAGAGCCCAGCAAAGCTGGTCACATGATCCCTCCTAGGCTCCGCCTACCCCAGTCATTCGACCGACGTAAAGGAGGAATATTTGCATAGGAGAAACCATATGATACCGTGGTGACTGTAGTTAAAGAAAATAAATTATCAGACCTGATTAAAAAACCAGGGCGGGCCGTGGACCGGACACACCGTTGGAGAAAGTAATTTATCAGGTAAACATAAATTCTGTTTTCTCCAACATAGGTGTGTCCGGTCCACGGCGTCATCCTTACTTGTGGGAACCAATACCAAAGCTTTAGGACACGGATGAAGGGAGGGAGCAAATCAGGTCACCTAAATGGAAGGCACCACGGCTTGCAAAACCTTTCTCCCAAAAATAGCCTCAGAAGAAGCAAAAGTATCAAACTTGTAAAATTTGGTAAAAGTGTGCAGTGAAGACCAAGTCGCTGCCCTACATATCTGATCAACAGAAGCCTCGTTCTTGAAGGCCCATGTGGAAGCCACAGCCCTAGTGGAATGAGCTGTGATTCTTTCAGGAGGCTGCCGTCCAGCAGTCTCATAAGCCAATCTGATGATGCTTTTAATCCAAAAAGAGAGAGAGGTAGAAGTTGCTTTTTGACCTCTCCTTTTACCAGAATAAACAACAAACAAGGAAGATGTTTGTCTAAAATCCTTTGTAGCATCTAAATAGAATTTTAGAGCGCGAACAACATCCAAATTGTGCAACAAACGTTCCTTCTTTGAAACTGGTTTCGGACACAAAGAAGGCACGACTATCTCCTGGTTAATGTTTTTGTTAGAAACAACTTTCGGAAGAAAACCAGGTTTAGTACGTAAAACCACCTTATCTGCATGGAACACCAGATAAGGAGGAGAACACTGCAGAGCAGATAATTCTGAAACTCTTCTAGCAGAAGAAATTGCAACCAAAAACAAAACTTTCCAAGATAATAACTTAATATCAACGGAATGTAAGGGTTCAAACGGAACCCCCTGAAGAACTGAAAGAACTAAGTTGAGACTCCAAGGAGGAGTCAAAGGTTTGTAAACAGGCTTGATTCTAACCAGAGCCTGAACAAAGGCTTGAACATCTGGCACAGCTGCCAGCTTTTTGTGAAGTAACACAGACAAGGCAGAAATCTGTCCCTTCAAGGAACTTGCAGATAATCCTTTCTCCAATCCTTCTTGAAGAAAGGATAGAATCTTAGGAATTTTTACCTTGTCCCAAGGGAATCCTTTAGATTCACACCAACAGATATATTTTTTCCATATTTTGTGGTAAATTTTTCTAGTTACAGGCTTTCTGGCCTGAACAAGAGTATCAATAACAGAATCTGAGAACCCTCGTTTTGATAAGATCAAGCGTTCAATCTCCAAGCAGTCAGCTGGAGTGAGACCAGATTCGGATGTTCGAACGGACCTTGAACAAGAAGGTCTCGTCTCAAAGGTAGCTTCCATGGTGGAGCCGATGACATATTCACCAGATCTGCATACCAAGTCCCGCGTGGCCACGCAGGAGCTATCAAGATCACCGACGCCCTCTCCTGATTGATCCTGGCTACCAGCCTGGGGATGAGAGGAAACGGCGGGAATACATAAGCTAGTTTGAAGGTCCAAGGTGCTACTAGTGCATCTACTAGAGTCGCCTTGGGATCCCTGGATCTGGACCCGTAGCAAGGAACCTTGAAGTTCTGACGAGAGGCCATCAGATCCATGTCTGGAATGCCCCACAGTTGAGTAATTTGGGCAAAGATTTCCGGATGGAGTTCCCACTCCCCCGGATGTAATGTCTGACGACTCAGAAAATCCGCTTCCCAATTTTCCACTCCTGGGATGTGGATTGCAGACAGGTGGCAGGAGTGAGTCTCCGCCCATTGAATGATTTTGGTCACTTCTTCCATCGCCAGGGAACTCCTTGTTCCCCCCTGATGGTTGATGTACGCAACAGTCGTCATGTTGTCTGATTGAAACCGTATGAACTTGGCCTTTGCTAGCTGAGGCCAAGCCTTGAGAGCATTGAATATCGCTCTCAGTTCCAGAATATTTATCGGTAGAAGAGATTCTTCCCGAGACCAAAGACCCTGAGCTTTCAGGGGTCCCCAGACCGCGCCCCAGCCCATCAGACTGGCGTCGGTCGTGACAATGACCCACTCTGGTCTGCGGAAGGTCATTCCTTGTGACAGGTTGTCCAGGGACAGCCACCAACGGAGTGAGTCTCTGGTCCTCTGATTTACTTGTATCGTCGGAGACAAGTCTGTATAGTCCCCATTCCACTGACTGAGCATGCACAGTTGTAATGGTCTTAGATGAATGCGCGCAAAAGGAACTATGTCCATTGCCGCTACCATCAAACCTATTACTTCCATGCACTGCGCTATGGAAGGAAGAGGAACGGAATGAAGTGTTTGACAAGAATTTAGAAGTTTTGTTTTTCTGGCCTCTGTCAGAAAAATCCTCATTTCTAGGGAGTCTATTATTGTTCCCAAGAAGGGAACCCTTGTCGACGGAGATAGAGAACTCTTTTCTACGTTCACTTTCCATCCGTGAGATCTGAGAAAGGCCAGGACTATGTCCGTGTGAGCCTTTGCTTGAGGAAGGGACGACGCTTGAATCAGAATGTCGTCCAAGTAAGGAACTACTGCAATGCCCCTTGGTCTTAGTACCGCTAGAAGGGACCCTAGTACCTTTGTGAAAATCCTTGGAGCAGTGGCTAATCCGAAAGGAAGTGCCACGAACTGGTAATGCTTGTCCAGGAATGCGAACCTTAGGAACCGATGATGTTCCTTGTGGATAGGAATATGTAGATACGCATCCTTTAAATCCACCGTGGTCATGAATTGACCTTCCTGGATGGAAGGAAGAATTGTTCGAATGGTTTCCATTTTGAACGATGGAACCTTGAGAAACTTGTTTAGGATCTTGAGATCTAAGATTGGTCTGAACGTTCCCTCTTTTTTGGGAACTACGAACAGATTGGAGTAGAACCCCATCCCTTGTTCTCCTAATGGAACAGGATGAATCACTCCCATTTTTAACAGGTCCTCTACACAATGTAAGAATGCCTGTCTCTTTATGTGGTCTGAAGACAATTGAGACCTGTGGAACCTCCCCCTTGGGGGAAGCCCCTTGAATTCCAGAAGATAACCTTGGGAGACTATTTCTAGTGCCCAAGGATCCAGAACATCTCTTGCCCAAGCCTGAGCGAAGAGAGAGAGCCTGCCCCCCACCAGATCCGGTCCCGGATCGGGGGCCAACATTTCATGCTGTCTTGGTAGCAGTGGCAGGTTTCTTGGCCTGATTTCCCTTGTTCCAGCCTTGCATTGGTCTCCAGGCTGGCTTGGCTTGAGAAGTATTACCCTCTTGCTTAGAGGACGTAGCACTTGGGGCTGGTCCGTTTCTACGAAAGGGACGAAAATTAGGTTTATTTTTGGCCTTGAAAGACCTATCCTGAGGAAGGGCGTGGCCCTTACCCCCAGTGATATCAGAGATAATCTCTTTCAAGTCAGGGCCAAACAGCGTTTTCCCTTTGAAAGGAATGTTAAGCAATTTGTTCTTGGAAGACGCATCCGCTGACCAAGATTTCAACCAAAGCGCTCTGCGCGCCACAATAGCAAACCCAGAATTTTTCGCCGCTAACCTAGCCAATTGCAAAGTGGCGTCTAGGGTGAAAGAATTAGCCAATTTGAGAGCACGGATTCTGTCCATAATCTCCTCATAAGGAGGAGAATCACTATCGATCGCCTTTACTAGCTCATCGAACCAGAAACACGCGGCTGTAGTGACAGGGACAATGCATGAAATTGGTTGTAGAAGGTAACCTTGCTGAACAAACATCTTTTTAAGCAAACCTTCTAATTTTTTATCCATAGGATCTTTGAAAGCACAACTATCTTCTATGGGTATAGTGGTGCGTTTGTTTAAAGTAGAAACCGCTCCCTCGACCTTGGGGACTGTCTGCCATAAGTCCTTTCTGGGGTCGACCATAGGAAACAATTTTTTAAATATGGGGGGAGGGACGAAAGGTATACCGGGCCTTTCCCATTCTTTATTTACAATGTCTGCCACCCGCTTGGGTATAGGAAAAGCTTCTGGGTGCCCCGGGACCTCTAGGAACTTGTCCATTTTACATAGTTTCTCTGGGATGATCAAATTCTCACAATCATCCAGAGTGGATAATACCTCCTTAAGCAGAGCGCGGAGATGTTCCAACTTAAATTTAAATGTAATCACATCGGGTTCAGCTTGTCGAGAAATTTTCCCTGAATCTGAAATTTCTCCCTCAGACAAAACCTCCCTGGCCCCCTCAGACTGGTGTAGGGGCATTTCAGAACCATTATCATCAGCGTCCTCATGCTCTTCAGTATCTAAAACAGAGCAGTCGCGCTTACGCTGATAAGTGGGCATTTTGGCTAAAATGTTTTTGATAGAATTATCCATTACAGCCGTTAATTGTTGCATAGTAAGGAGTATTGGCGCGCTAGATGTACTAGGGGCCTCCTGAGTGGGCAAGACTGGTGTAGACGAAGGAGGGAATGATGCAGTACCATGCTTACTCCCCTCACTTGAGGAATCATCTTGGGCATCATTTTCTGTGTCACATAAATCACATCTATTTAAATGATAAGGAACCTTGGCTTCCCCACATTCAGAACACAGTCTATCTGGTAGTTCAGACATGTTAAACAGGCATAAACTTGATAACAAAGTACAAAAAACGTTTTAAAATAAAACCGTTACTGTCCCTTTAAATTTTAAACTGAACACACTTTATTACTGCAATTGCGAAAAAGTATGAAGGAATTGTTCAAAATTCACCAAAATTTCACCACAGTGTCTTAAAGCCTTAAAAGTATTGCACACCAAATTTGGAAGCTTTAACCCTTAAAATAACGGAACCGGAGCCGTTTTTAACTTTAACCCCTTTACAGTCCCTGGTATCTGCTTTGCTGAGACCCAACCAAGCCCAAAGGGGAATACGATACCAAATGACGCCTTCAGAAAGTCTTTTCTATGTATCAGAGCTCCTCACACATGCGACTGCATGTCATGCTTCTCAAAAACAAGTGCGCAATACCGGCGCGAAAATGAGGCTCTGCCTATGATTAGGGAAAGCCCCTAGAGAATAAGGTGTCTAAAACAGTGCCTGCCGATATTATTTTACAAAATACCCAGATTAAAATGATTCCTCAAGGCTAAATATGTTTATATATGAATCGATTTAGCCCAGAAAATGTCTACAGTCTTAACAAGCCCTTGTGAAGCCCTTATTTACTCTGTAATAAAAATGGCTTACCGGATCCCATAGGGAAAATGACAGCTTCCAGCATTACATCGTCTTGTTAGAATGTGTCATACCTCAAGCAGCAAAAGTCTGCTCACTGTTCCCCCAACTGAAGTTAATTCCTCTCAACAGTCCTGTGTGGAACAGCCATCGATTTTAGTTACGGTTGCTAAAATCATTTTCCTCTTACAAACAGAAATCTTCATCTCTTTTCTGTTTCAGAGTAAATAGTACATACCAGCACTATTTTAAAATAACAAACTCTTGATTGAATAATAAAAACTACAGTTAAACACTAAAAAACTCTAAGCCATCTCCGTGGAGATGTTGCCTGTACAACGGCAAAGAGAATGACTAGGGTAGGCGGAGCCTAGGAGGGATCATGTGACCAGCTTTGCTGGGCTCTTTGCCATTTCCTGTTGGGGAAGAGAATATCCCACAAGTAAGGATGACGCCGTGGACCGGACACACCTATGTTGGAGAAATATGTATATACTCTATATGTGTATATCTGTGTTTATATGTATATAATCTATATGTGTATATCTGTGTTTATATGTATATATATACATACACATATACATATATAAAACACATAAACACACATATACAGTACTGTGCAAAAGTTTTAGGCGACCAATAGATTTGTTGTTTTAGCAATGGTATAATGACCATATATAGGCCTAGATTTGGAGTTCGGCGGTAAAAGGGCTGTTAACGCTCCGCGGGCTTTTTTCTGGCCGCACCATAAAATTAACTCTGGTATCGAGAGTTCAAACAAATGCTGCGTTAGGCTCCAAAAAAGGAGCGTAGAGAATTTTTACCGCAAATGCAACTCTTGATACCAGAGTTGCTTACGGACGCGGCCGGCCTCAAAAACGTGCTCGTGCACGATTCTCCCATAGGAAACAATGGGACTGTTTGAGCTGAAAAAAAACCTAACACCTGCAAAAAAGCAGCGTTCAGCTCCTAACGCAGCCCCATTGTTTTCTATGGGGAAACACTTCCTACGTCTGCACCTAACACCCTAACATGTACCCCGAGTCTAAACACCCCTACCCTTACACTTATTAACCCCTAATCTGCCGCCCCCGCTATCGCTGACCCCTGCATATTTTTTTTAACCCCTAATCTGCCGCTCCGTAAACCGCCGCAACCTACGTTCTCCCTATGTACCCCTAATCTGCTACCCCTAACACCGCCGACCCCTATATTATATTTATTAACCCCTAACCTGCCCCCCACAACGTCGCCGACACCTGCCTACACTTATTAACCCCTAATCTGCCGAGCGGACCTGAGCGCTACTATAATAAAGTTATTAACCCCTAATCCGCCTCACTAACCCTATCATAAATAGTATTAACCCCTAATCTGCCCTCCCTAACATCGCCGACACCTACCTTCAATTATTAACCCCTAATCTTCCGATCGGAGCTCACCGCTATTCTAATAAATGGATTAACCCCTAAAGCTAAGTCTAACCCTAACACTAACACCCCCCTAAGTTAAATATAATATTTATCTAACGAAATAAATTAACTCTTATTAAATAACTTATTCCTATTTAAAGCTAAATACTTACCTGTAAAATAAATCCTAATATAGCTACAATATAAATTATAATTATATTATAGCTATTTTAGGATTAATATTTATTTTACAGGCAACTTTGTAATTATTTTAACCAGGTACAATAGCTATTAAATAGTTAAGAACTATTTAATAGTTACCTAGTTAAAATAATAACAAATTTACCTGTAAAATAAATCCTAACCTAAGTTATAATTAAACCTAACACTACCCTATCAATAAATTAATTAAACACAATTCCTACAAATAAATACAATTAAATAAACTAGCTAAAGTACAAAAAATAAAAAAGAACTAAGTTACAGAAAATAAAAAAATATTTACAAACATAAGAAAAATATTACAACAATTTTAAACTAATTACACCTACTCTAAGCCCCCTAATAAAATAACAAAGCCCCCCAAAATAAAAAATTCCCTACCCTATTCTAAATTAAAAAAAGTTACAAGCTCTTTTACCTTACCAGCCCTGAACAGGGCCCTTTGCGGGGCATGCCCCAAGAATTTCAGCTCTTTTGCCTGTAAAAAAAAACATACAATACCCCCCCCCAACATTACAACCCACCACCCACATACCCCTAATCTAACCCAAACCCCCCTTAAATAAACCTAACACTAAGCCCCTGAAGATCTTCCTACCTTGTCTTCACCATCCAGGTATCACCGATCCGTCCTGGCTCCAAGATCTTCATCCAACCCAAGCGGGGGTTGGCGATCCATAATCCGGTCCAGAAGAGGCTCCAAAGTCTTCCTCCTATCCGTCAAGAAGAGGACATCCGGACCGGCAAACATCTTCTCCAAGCGGCATCTTCGATCTTCTTCCATCCGGAGCGAAGCGGCAGGATCCTGAAGACATCCAGCGCGGAACATCCATCCGGACCGACGAATGACTGTTCCTTTAAGGGACGTCATCCAAGATGGCGTCCCTCGAATTCCGATTGGCTGATAGGATTCTATCAGCCAATCGGAATTAAGGTAGGAATTTTCTGATTGGCTGATGGAATCAGCCAATCAGAATCTAGTTCAATCCGATTGGCCGATCCAATCAGCCAATCAGATTGAGCTCGCATTCTATTGGCTGATCGGAACAGCCAATAGAATGCGAGCTCAATCTGATTGGCTGATTGGATCAGCCAATCGGATTGAACTTGATTCTGATTGGCTGATTCCATCAGCCAATCAGAAAATTCCTACCTTAATTCCGATTGGCTGATAGAATCCTATCAGCCAATCGGAATTCGAGGGACGCCATCTTGGATGACGTCCCTTAAAGGAACAGTCATTCGTCGTTCAGTCGTCGGTCCGGATGGATGTTCCGCGCTGGATGTCTTCAGGATCCTGCCGCTTCGCTCCGGATGGAAGAAGATCGAAGATGCCGCTTGGAGAAGATGTTTGCCGGTCCGGATGTCCTCTTCTTGCCGGATAGGAGGAAGACTTTGGAGCCTCTTCTGGACCGGATTATGGATCGCCAACCCCCGCTTGGGTTGGATGAAGATCTTGGAGCCAGGACGGATCGGTGATACCTGGATGGTGAAGACAAGGTAGGAAGATCTACAGGGGCTTAGTGTTAGGTTTATTTAAGGGGGGTTTGGGTTAGATTAGGGGTATGTGGGTGGTGGGTTGTAATGTTGGGGGGGGTATTGTATGTTTTTTTTTACAGGCAAAAGAGCTGAAATTCTTGGGGCATGCCCCGCAAAGGGCCCTGTTCAGGGCTGGTAAGGTAAAAGAGCTTGTAACTTTTTTTAATTTAGAATAGGGTAGGGAATTTTTTATTTTGGGGGGCTTTGTTATTTTATTAGGGGGCTTAGAGTAGGTGTAATTAGTTTAAAATTGTTGTAATATTTTTCTTATGTTTGTAAATATTTTTTTATTTTCTGTAACTTAGTTCTTTTTTATTTTTTGTACTTTAGCTAGTTTATTTAATTGTATTTATTTGTAGCAATTGTGTTTAATTTATTTATTGATAGTGTAGTGTTAGGTTAATTGTAGGTAATTGTAGGTAGTTTATTTAATTATTTTATTGATAGGGTAGTGTTAGGTTTAATTATATCTTAGGTTAGGATTTATTTTACAGGTAAATTTGTTATTATTTTAACTAGGTAACTATTAAATAGTTCTTAACTATTTAATAGTTATTGTACCTGGTTAAAATAATTACAAAGTTGCCTGTAAAATAAATATTAATCCTAAAATAGCTATAATATAATTATAATTTATATTGTAGCTATATTAGGATTTATTTTACAGGTAAGTATTTAGCTTTAAATAGGAATAATTTATTTAATAAGAGTTAATTTATTTCGTTAGATGTAAATTATATTTAACTTAGGGGGGTGTTAGTGTTAGGGTTAGACTTAGCTTTAGGGGTTAATACATTTATTAGAATAGCGGTGAGGTCCGCTCGGCAGATTAGGGGTTAATAATTGAAGGTAGCTGTCGGCGATGTTAGGGAGGGCAGATTAGGGGTTAATACTATTTATGATAGGGTTAGTGATGTGGATTAGGGGTTAATAACTTTATTATAGTAGCGCTCAGGTCCGCTCGGCAGATTAGGGGTTAATAAGTGTAGGCAGGTGGAGGCGACGTTGAGGGGGACAGATTAGGGGTTAATAAATATAATATAGGGGTCGGCGGTGTTAGGGGTAGCAGATTAGGGGTACATAGGGATAACGTAGGTGGCGGCGCTTTGCGGTCGGAAGATTAGGGGTTAATTATTTTAAGTAGCTGGCGGCGACGTTGTGGGGGGCAGGTTAGGGGTTAATAAATGTAATACAGGGGTCGGCGGGGTTAGGGGCAGCAGATTAGGGGTACATAAGTATAACGTAGGTGGCGGTCGGCAGATTAGGGGTTAAAAATTTTAATCGAGTGGCGGCGATGTGGGGGGAGCTCGGTTTAGGGGTACATAGGTAGTTTATGGGTGTTAGTGTACTTTAGGGTACAGTAGTTAAGAGCTTTATGAACCGGCGTTAGCCAGAAAGCTCTTAACTCCTGCTATTTTCAGGCGGCTGGAATCTTGTCGTTAGAGCTCTAACGCTCACTTCAGAAACGACTCTAAATACCAGCGTTAGAAAGATCCCATTGAAAAGATAGGCTACGCAAATGGCGTAGGGGGATCTGCGGTATGGAAAAGTCGCGGCTGAAAAGTGAGCGTTAGACCCTTTAATCACTGACTCCAAATACTGGCGGTAGCCTAAAACCAGCGTTAGGAGCCTCTAACGCTGGTTTTGACGGCTACCGCCGAACTCCAAATCTAGGCCATAGTTATTTATCAGTCTCTATATTAGAATACAACCAGTAAATAAAGGATATTTGTATGCAGTATAAAAAACAGAAAAAAACTGCTTCTATAGACTAAAGTGGCAAGTATTTAGTGTGACCTCCCCTTACACTTGAGCAAAAGTAGGAACCTGACTCTTGTAAACCTAAATGGAATGGATCCCTAATTAATGTCATTGCTAACACCAGTCTTTGTCCTACTATTTCATGTGAAAATGACTACTGTGAAAAAGGTCTATTACACCAGGTTTGTGCAAGACATGCTTGAGCATTACATTTACATGTGATATGAGTTTAGTTAATTGGAAGTTTGCTAATAAGACCACCTTTCAATCATATCATTCCATTCAAAACCAAGGATCACA
Organism: Bombina bombina; assembly: GCF_027579735.1. Classification (NCBI taxonomy): domain Eukaryota; kingdom Metazoa; phylum Chordata; class Amphibia; order Anura; family Bombinatoridae; genus Bombina; species Bombina bombina. The sequence goes on from NC_069499.1 coordinate 1,588,437,260, forward strand.
GAATTTGACAGACATAAAATCATACTTTTGCATCAGTAAGGCCACTCTCAAAGGGAAATCAGCAAACAAACTAGATACTTAAGATGTGGTATTCAAGCTGTTATAAAAAAAAATGAAGAATCGGGAGAGGTCAAGGACAAAAAAGGACTGGAAGGCCATGAAAACTTTCAAAATCTGATGAGTAGTTTCTCCGAGTTTTTTCTTTGAGAGACTAAGAGGTCCAGCAAGGACATGGCTTAGCTTCTGGCAGCTTCATTGGGATGACAAGCTGACCCTTCTACAGTCCAAAGAAGCTTATTCAGGAATGGTCTTTGTGGAAGAATAGCAGCCAAGAAATCACTTTTTCGATGGGCTAAGATAAAAAGGCTAAGATACGCTAAAGCTCACAAAGATTGGAATTAAGATCAGTGGAAAAGAGTATTATGGAGTGACTAATCCAAGTTTGAAATTTTTGGGTCCAATAATCAACAATATGTGAGAAGAAGAGTTGGAGAGAGATGGAAGAATGAGTGCTTGCAGTCTTCAGTGAAACATGGTGGAGGGTCTGTCTTGGTTTGGATCTGCATTTCTGCCAGTGGTGTTGGCAATATTGTCCGAATTGATGGGATGATGAATATTGAAAAGTGCAGACAGGTTTTAATTCATCATTCCTTCTGGAAAGCGCCTGATTAAAAATAGTTTTATTTTTCAGCATGATAACAATCCCAAGCACACTGCTAATGCAGTGAAATCATATTTGGAGAGAAAACCAGCTGATTAAACACTGACAGTAATGAAATGGCATCCACAGAGTTCAGACCTGAATATTATAGAGGCAGTATGAGATCACTTGGACAGAGAAATAAATAAAAGACAATTGCCTAGATTACGAGTTTTGTAGGTAATGGTGTGCGGTGCTAACGAGCAGTTTATGCTCACAACTCACTTGCAGACAGCGCTGGTATTACGGGTTTTTAGAAACCCAGCGTTAGCCGCAGAAAAGTGAGAGAAGAGCAAAATTTAGCTCCACATCTCACCTCAATACCAGTATTGCTTACGGTAGCAGTGAGCTGTCTAAACGTGCTCATGCACAATTTCCCCATAGGAATCAATGGGGCACAGCCGGCTGAAAAAAAAACCCTAACACCTGCAAAAAAGCAGCGTTGAGCTCCTAACGCAGCCCCATTGATTCCTATGGGGAAATAAAATTTATGTCTACACCTAACACCCTAACATGAACCCCGAGTCTAAACACCCCTAATCTTACACTTATTAACCCCTAATCTGCCACCCCCAACATCGCTGACACCTACATTATATTATTAACCCCTAATCTTCTGCTCCGGACACCGCCGCCACCTACATTATACTTATGAACCCCTAATCTGCTGCCCCCAACATCGTTGACACCTACATTTTATTTATTAACCCCTACTCTGCCACCCACAATGTCGCCACCACCTACCTACACTTATTAACCCCTAATCTGCCGCCCCCAACGTCGCCGCCACTATATTAAAGTTCTTAACCCCTAAACCTAAGTCTAACCCTAACCTCCCCTAACTTAAATATAATTTAAATAAATCTAAATAAATATTACTATCATTAACTAAATTATTCCTATTTAAAACTAAATACTTACCTATAAAATAAACAATAAGCTAGCTACAATATAACTAATATTTACATTGTAGCTAGCTTAGGATTTATATTTATTTTACAGGCAACTTTGTATTTATTTTAACTAGGAAGAATAGTTATTAAATAGTTATTAAAATAAAGACAAATTTACCTGTAAAATAAAACCTAACCTAAGTTACAATTACACCTAACACTACACTATAATTAAATTAATTCTGATTGGTGGATAAATTTATCCACCAATAATAAAGTGCTGTCCAGAGTCTGAATTATATTTAGGTTAGGGGGGGTGTTAGGGTTAGACTTAGATTTAGGGGTTAATAACTTTAATATAGTGGTGGCAACGTTGGGGGTGGCAGATTAGGGGTTAATAAATGTAGGTAGGTGTTGACGATGTTAGGGATGGCAGATTAGGGGTTAATAAAATTTAACTAGTGTTTGCGAGGCGGAAGTGCAGCGGTTTAGGGGTTAATATATTTATTATAGTGGCGGCGATGTCCGGTTTGGCAGATTAGGGGTAAAACATTTTATTTTAGTGTTTGCGATGTGGGGGGGGGGCTTGGTTTAGGGGTTAATAGGTAGTTTATGGGTGTTAGTGTACTTTTTAGCACTTTAGTTAAGTTTTATGCTACGGCGTTAGACCATAAAACTCTTAACTACTGACTTTAAAATGCTGTACCAGGCTTGACAGGAGAGGCTCTACCGCTCACATTTTGGAAGACTCGTAATACCGGCGCTATGCAAGTCCCATTGAAAAAAATAGGATACGCAATTGACGTAAGTGGATTTGCGGTATTTTCGAGTCTGGACAAAAAAGTGAGCGGTACTCCATCATTACCCCTACCCTGAATGCCCGATGTCTTGGGGTCACATTTGACTCAGATCTTTCTTTCACTCCTCACATTTAGTCACTGGCTAAAGCCTGTCGCTTCCACCTTAAAAACATCTCTAAAATTAGACACTTCCTTACACAAGACACAACTAAGATTTTAATCCACTCTCTCATTCTTTCCCGCCTTGATTATTGCAACTCTGTCCTCTCTGGTCTCCCCACCTGCCGCCTAACTCCTTTACAATCCATAATGAATGCCTCTGCCAGACTCATCTTCCTTACACGTCGCTCTTCATCTGCTGCACTTCTCTAGGATCAAACACAAAATTCTCACTCTGACATACAAAGCCCTCAACTGCACTGCTCCCCCCTACATCTCAGACCTTGTCTCCAGATACTCTCCCTCCCGTCCCCTTCGCTCTGCTCATGATCTCCTACTCTCCTCCTCTCTTGTCACCTCATCACACTCCCGTTTACAGGACTTCTCCAGACTGGCTCCCATCTTGTGGAACTCTCTGCCTCGCTCCACAAGACTCTCTTCTAGTTTTAAAAGCTTCAAGTGCTCCCTAAAGACTCTACTGTTCAGGGATGCATACAACTTACGCTAAGCCTTTCTTTATACCAGTTCCTCTCCTCCATTGCTATCCCCCCTTAGCATGTAAGCCTAAGAGTCCAGCTGTTTGTAGATCACCTTCTTAAGCACTGACTACAACAGTGCAACTCTTGGCAGGGCCCTCTACCCATTTGATCCCTATAACTGTATTGTTGTACTCCCCCTTTGTTTATAGCGCTGCGGAATCTGTTAGCGCTCTAAAAATAACCGATAATAATAATAACACCTGTACCTGCAAGACTCGTAATACCAACGGGTGTTAAAAAGCAGCGTTGGGACCTCTCAACGCTACTTTTTAAGGCTAACGCAAGACTTGTAATCTAGCAGAATCTAAAGAAGAACCATAGGAAGTGCTGAAAGAAGCCTGGTATAATATACTTCAGAAAACTTCTGACCTAGGACTTTTGCACAGTACTGTATAAATACATGCATACACATATTTAGACATATAGCTGTACATTATAGCCCTTTCCAGTCAAACACTTTGCCATATACCATATACCGTACATTGTAACTGTTATTATTTTTTTATATATATTTTATATGATAATTTTTTGTCAAATAGTGTATATAAAACACTTTATCTTAATGTACTTATGTTGTGCTTGGTGCAACTGTTTTTTACCCTTTAAACTTTACGTTAGGTCTTCAGTCATGCTAACCCAATCAGTGCAAAGTTTGTTCTCAAGCGCACCCATTTATTTTTAATATTGACGTTATCTCGGTAATCCTTACCGCAACCTGCGCTAGCTTCAGCACACCACTTGTAATCTAGCCCTGTATGTTATAAGTCTCCATTAGCAGAGCACGCTAAGCTGACATATATGAACTAACAACTATAATTTTAACTAACAAACCCTTTAGAACAAAATCAACAATTCAAAGAAATTTCTCAAGACTTTGATTTCCTATCTTCACAAACCGCTCAATGATTCTGTCTGTATTTATAGGTATATGTCATATGCAACAAGCAAACCCTTGATAATATGACTTCTGTTATTTGTGATGGAATCCATGTTTTAACATGAAGGAGGGTTGAGAATTACCTTTTTAGCTCAAGCTACAGCTGCCAATCACTTCTAGGGCTGTTTGTGGAATTTGATTGTTTTGCTCATTCTCTTGTTTCCACATAGTAAGTCAGAAGCAAAATTCCTCTTGAAGTAGTATCTGTCATCTTGTCACCATTAGCTAGAAGAGGATAGAAATGGTTTGAAAGCAAATTTACTTTGACAGGATTCACGGTTTCCATATTTGTCCTCAAACAAGGCTGGAACCAGGATGCGAATCTGAGAGTATTGTATTGATGTTTCTGGTAAACAAGATTTCAAATCTTCAATTATAATGTCCAGTGAAGGTATATACACAGATTTCCTACAGTACTCCTCATCTGAGTCAGCATTATAGTTTGATCTGTGCATAAGTTTTCCTACTAGATGTGGCAGTATTAGTTCCAATCCAAGTTCTGAAGCCAATTCTATAGCCTCAGTATTCACATTAGAGAAAACACTCTAAGCATTGGCACCTCTGAGATTATCATGGTATCTGTCAGATATTCAGATGCTTGTGATACATCAAGTATTGGTAATTGAAGGAGACGACTCTGAGGTTGGGTTATTTTTAACATATTAATAAAAGAAATCAATGAGCGGATGCATCTGCACGGCAAAGAGAGTGGATGAGAGTAGATGCCGATGAACTATTACTTGAGCATTTCCATTGTGATATTGCTGTGAGTGCTTTCACTTCTTCTACAAGTCCATCTTGAAATCTAATAATAGAGTTATGGTGCTTTAGCCATCTAGTTTTAAAAAGACTGCGTAAATGAGACTGCCACTGTATTGCGAACTGTAGCACCTGTTGAGACTTTTAAATTGAATTATTAAGAGCATGATTGACGCAAAGACTTCTGAAACTATTGGGTGCTGCATAAAGAATTTCTGATACAGAACCAACTGCTTCAAAGGACATAACACTGAAACTGTCAGTTACTACACTGACACATTGAGTGATTTCCAGACCCAGTTCCTTAATTAGTTCTTTTTATTTGCTATGGACTCTATCTCTTTTGCCTGAACTGAGCGCCAGCACCCTGCACCAGTCACTTTAACAAGCCCAATTTCATATAAAGAACACGACTGTTGCTGATTTATGAAAAAATAAAATACATTTAAAAAATATACTATTTGTGGGTTGATTTGCAAAGGTGCAGTGAAGATGAATTCACCAAACAGGCAAAACATTTAGAACAGCTGTGGTTTTCTTATAACTACTAATAATTATACAGGGAGTGCAGAATTATTAGGCAAATGAGTATTTTGACCACATCATCCTCTTTATGCATGTTGTCTTACTCCAAGCTGTATAGGCTCGAAAGTCTACTACCAATTAAGCATATTAGGTGATGTGCATCTCTGTAATGAGAAGGGGTGTAGTCTAATGACATCAACACCCTATATCAGGTGTGCATAATTATTAGGCAACTTCCTTTCCTTTGGCAAAATGGGTCAAAAGAAGGACTTGACAGGCTCAGAAAAGTAAAAAATAGTGAGATATCTTGCAGAGGGATGCAGCACTCTTAAAATTGCAAAGCTTCTGAAGCGTGATCATCGAACAATCAAGCGTTTCATTCAAAATAGTCAACAGGGTCGCAAGAAGCATGTGGAAAAACCAAGGCGCAAAATAACTGCCCATGAACTGAGAAAAGTCAAGCGTGCAGCTGCCAAGATGCCACTTGCCACCAGTTTGGCCATATTTCAGAGCTGCAACATCACTGGAGTGCCCAAAAGCACAAGGTGTGCAATACTCAGAGACATGGCCAAGGTAAGAAAGGCTGAAAGACGACCACCACTGAACAAGACACACAAGCTGAAATGTCAAGACTGGGCCAAGAAATATCTCAAGACTGATTTTTCTAAGGTTTTATGGACTGATGAAATGAGAGTGAGTCTTGATGGGCCAGATGGATAGGCCCGTGGATGGATTGGTAAAGGGCAGAGAGCTCCAGTCCGACTCAGACGCCAGCAAGGTGGAGTACTGGTTTGGGCTGGTATCATCAAAGATGAGCTTGTGGGGCCTTTTCGGGTTGAGGATGGAGTCAAGCTCAACTCCCAGTCCTACTGCCAGTTTCTGGAAGACACCTTCTTCAAGCAGTGGTACAGGAAGAAGTCTGCATCCTTCAAGAAAAACATGATTTTCATGCAGGACAATGCTCCATCACACGCGTCCAAGTACTCCACAGCGTGGCTGGCAAGAAAGGGTATAAAAGAAGAAAATCTAATGACATGGCCTCCTTGTTCACCTGATCTGAACCCCATTGAGAACCTGTGGTCCATCATCAAATGTGAGATTTACAGGAGGGAAAACAGTACACCTCTCTGAACAGTGTCTGGGAGGCTGTGGTTGCTGCTGCACGCAATGTTGATGGTGAACAGATCAAAACACTGACAGAATCCATGGATGGCAGGCTTTTGAGTGTCCTTGCAAAGAAAGGTGGCTATATTGGTCACTGATTTGTTTTTGTTTTGTTTTTGAATGTCAGAAATGTATATTTGTGAATGTTGAGATGTTATATTGGTTTCACTGGTAAAAATAAATAATTGAAATGGGTATATATTTGTTTTTTGTTAAGTTGCCTAATAATTATGCACAGTAATAGTCACCTGCACACACAGATATCCCCATAAAATAGCTATAACTAAAAAAAAAGTAAAAACTACTTCCAAAACTATTCAGCTTTGATATTAATGAGTTTTTTGGGTTCATTGAGAACATGGTTGTTGTTCAATAATAAAATTAATCCTCAAAAATACAACTTGCCTAATAATTCTGCACTCCATGTATTTAGATTTGCTGGAGTTTGTGTATAAAACCTCAAATACAAAACTCCTATCCTTGAAGGTCATTTGTTCTTCATTTTTTGTGCTTTAGATTTCCACATATAGTTTTACAATTCTTTCTGCTTCTATAGAAGACATATTTTGTAACTGTATTACATACAATGCAGTTGTATAAAAAAATAATTTGTTTTACTTTTCTTCTATCTGGAAGCAAAAACACAAGCAGAAAAGTGGAGAAAATTGCAAACCAAATGATGTTTCATAAGTTAACATTTGTTAAAAAACTGTTTCCAAACCCCAGATGCTATTTGACCGTTTCAGTGATAAAATAATTCATTTTTTTTAGGTTTTTTAAATTTACGCTCCTTTGAACTCTATGGGGAGAAGTAAACACGGTCACGATGAAGTCCTGAAGTTAGTGCGCATCGGGTTTCTCCCTCTTTACTTTCAACTTGTAATACGCACACTGTGTGCGAGCAAAAAATATGTTTAGCGTGCCACTTGTAATCTGGTCCTGTGTATTATATATACAGATGTTTTAACTATTTATGATTTGGCCCTTTGTGAGCACAGCAAAACTAAATTTATATATATTGATTCTTCTAATAAGATCTGGCAACATTATTTAAATTGTTCTGACAAGAATACACAAACTGTGAATAATAATTATGATGTAACACAGAAAAACACAACATGCCACTCAGGTGCTGATATAATTAGGTTAGAGATCTGTACAGAAGAAAAATCTATACAATACAAGCAAAGCAGTTATTAATGCACAGTCAGTTTGTTACTGAAGTTCTTGTCTCCCAATAAACAGAAAGCTGAAACAGTATCCACAAGGATTGCCAGCCATAACACACCAAGTTAACACATATATGCTTTATAAGGGGTCAAGTCCTACAAAAAAAAAGTGTGGGAACTCATCAAGACCTCCACGCTCCCTCACAATTAATACTGTTAATACTGTACTCCCTCACAATTTATATATATATATATATATATATATATATATATATATATATATATATATACAGTGGGGTAAAAAAGTATTTAGTCAGCCACCAATTGTGCAAGTTCTCCCACTTAAGAAGATGAGAGAGGCCTGTAATTTTCATCATAGGAATACCTCAACTATGAGAGACAAAATGTGGAAACAAATCCAGACAATCACATTGTTTGATTTGGAAAGAATTTATTTGCATATTATGGTAGAAAATAAGTATTTGGTCAATATCAAAAGTTCATCTCAATACTTTGTTATATATCCTTTGACAGAGGTCCAACGTTTTCTGTAAGTCTTCACAAGGTTGTCACACACTGCTGCTGGTATGTTGGCCCATTCCTGCATGCACATCTTCTCTAGAGCAGTGATGTTTTGGGGCTGTTGCTGGGCAACACAGACTTTCAACTCCCTCCTAAGGTTTTCTATGGGGTTGAGATCTGGAGACTGGCTAGTCCACTCCAGGACCTTGAAATGCTTCTTACGAAGCCACTCCTTCGTTGCCCGGGCTGTGTGTTTGGGATCATTGTCATGCTGAAAGACCCAGCCACGTTTCATCTTCAATGCCCTTGCTGATGGAAGGAGGTTTGCACTCAAAATCTCACGATACATGGCCCCATTCATTCTTTCATGTACATGGATCAGTCGTCCTGTTCCCTTTGCAGAGAAACAGCCCCAAAGCATTAAGTTGCCACCCCCATGCTTCACAGTAGGTATGGTGTTCTTTGGTTGCAACTCAGCATTCTCTCTCCTCCAAACACGACGAGTTGTGTTTCTACCAAACTGTTCTACTTTGGTTTCATCTGACCATATGAGACATTCTCCCAATCCGCTTCTGGATCATCCAAATGCTCTCTAGCATACTTCAGACGGGCCCGGACATGTACTGGCTTAAGCAGGGGGACACGTCTGGCACTGTAGGATCTGAGTCCCTGGCGGCGTAGTGTGTTACTGATGATAGCCTTTATTACGTTGATCCCAGCTCTTTGCAGATCATTCACTAGCCCCGTGTGGTTCTGAGATGTTTGCTCACCGTTCTTGTGATCATTTTGACCCCACGGGGTGAGATCTTGCTTGGAGCCTCAGATCGAGGGAGATTATCAGTGGCCTTGTATGTCTTCCATTTTCCAATTATTGCTCCCACAGTTGATTTCTTCACACCAAGCTACTTGCCTATTGGAGATTCAGTCTTCCCAGCCTGGTGCAGGTCTACAATTTTGGTTCTGGTGTCCTTCGACAGCTCTTTAGTCTTCACCATAGTGGAGTTTGGAGTGTGACTGTTTAAGGTTGTGGACAGGTGTCTTTTATACTGATAACAAGTTCAAACAGGTGCCATTAATACAGGTAATGAGTGGAGGACAGAGGAGCCTCTTAAAGAAGAAGATACAGGTCTGTGAGAGCCAGAAATCTTGCTTGTTTGTAGGTGACCAAATACTTATTTTCCACCATAATTTGCAAATAAATTCTTTCCAAATCAGACAATGTGATTGTCTGGATTTGTTTCCACATTTTGTCTCTCATAGTTGAGGTATACGTATGATGAAAATTACAGGCCTCTCTCATCTTCTTAAGAGGGAGAACTTGCACAATTGGTGGCTGACTAAATACTTTATTGCCCAATATATATACTGTATATAGACACACACACTGTATTTACATGTACATAATCTATAAACTTTGGTTAATGAAAGCAAATTAAATCCAATAAAGGGTTGAATAGTTGCCTTTGGGCCTGAGAATCCTCCTCTGTTAAAGAATTGTGGAGTTTCATGTCCCTTTAATTGCTCTGCAGAGACAGTTTTTTGAGAGAAAGTAATAATTTGAAGTTTCAATTAGCACAAAGGGGATATTCAAGCAAGGTGACAAACAGAGCATTTTTAGAAGTAAGTAGGAAGGATGGAACAATGCTACTCCAAGAGACTAAAACAATTGTTAGAAGAAACAAAGTTGATAATTCTCAGCCTTTGTTTATCACTACATATAGCCCCCAATGTCATGAGATTTTTTCTATTGTGAACAAACATTTACCAATCCTGACTGCGGAGGACAGTTTGGGAGAAAATGTGTAATGGGGTTGAAATTTTGTATCTAGACAGGGCTGCACTCTACATGTTGGCTCCTTGTATGTGAAGGAAAAAGACACACATTTTGAGTAGCTGGCTCATTATCAAAGGGCATTTTACATGTCACTTTAAGAATGGCATAGCCTGTAGGCATGCAAGGATCTCCTCTAATTGGGAGTCCAGGGTTACCCAAAAAGTTTCTGATCTCACCAGTTGCACTAATTGTCGCACCACTCATGTTGTATATTTAATAGAATGCTTCCAATGTGGCCAATAATATTTAGGGTGTACCACTAGGGAGGCTCAAGCATGAATTAGGGAACACCTAAGATGTATAGAATAGAACTAGGTAATGGAAGTTTGGACCTTCCAAGGCACTTTATCTTTAAACATGATCACAATGTTAACTCTTTTATTTGGCAAGTCATAGAGTGTGTCCAGAGGCCTCTTGGGGGGGCAACAGAACTGCTCATTTATTATATAGGGATGCTTTCTAGGTATTTCAGCTTAGAACCAGAAGACCCAAAGGTTATAGCATAAATGGAGATATAATTAATTAAGGGGCAATTAAATAGACTGATGAATTATGCATATATATGAATAAGGATTGGGGATGTGATAACGTTTTTCATTAATGAATTACTAATTTAATAATTGAGTATTTAACATTTATGTGGTAGCTTTCAAATTGATTATTGTTATTTTGTTTTCATAACATTAAGAAACATTTTAGTTTTTGGCTGTATGAATACCGGCTCTTCAGTATTTTTGAGAATTGAAGATTTCATAGCACAAACCCAAATTCTAATTAGTATGACAAGTATCCAATCAGACAACATGTGTTGAAATTTTGCTGTTTGAAGTCAAAGCATGCACCAATTAGAGTCCAAAGACATGTATTTAATGAGTGACTTGCATCATTGTTGTTATGTCTATGATTAAGGTATTACATGCTGAAACGCGTTATACATCAGGCCCGCATTTATGGATGTTTTTATTTATCGATTTATTAAAATTAACTTTTGTTGTGCATATCAAGTAACGCTCACTGTTTTTTTGGTCATATATATATATATATGTGCAGTGCTTTAACAAATTATATTTTCTCTTTTTTCAAGGTTACTGTAAACCCATATTATTTTGACAGTATAAAAGCTTATGTGTTCAGTTTTATAGTAATGTCCCACTATTAAATCATATT
>NC_069499.1:1588455927-1588514560 GCF_027579735.1 Bombina bombina
GCAGTGCTATATTGTACTGATCTTGTCTCTCTGTCACATACAGAAATGCAGCAGAACTGTCATGTCATGCAGTGCTATATTGTACTGATCTTGTCTCTACTTCACATACAGAAATGCAGGAGAACTGTCATGTCATGCAGTGCTATATTGTACTGATCTTGTCTCTCTGTCACATACAGAAATACAGCAGAACCGTCATGTCATGCAGTGCTATATTGTACTGATCTTGTCTCTCTGTCACATACATAAATGCAGCAGAACTGTCATCTCATGCAGTGCTATTTTGTACTGATCTTGTCTCTCTGTCATATACAGAAATGCAGCAGAACTGTCATGTCATGTAGTGCTATGTTGTACTGATCTTGTCTCTCTGTCACATACAGTAATGCAGCAGAACTGTCATGTCATACAGTGCTATATTGTACTGATCTTGTCTCTCTGTCACATAAAGAAATGCAGCAGAACTGTCATGTCATGCAGTGCTATATTGTACTGATCTTGTCTCTCTCTCACATACAGTAATGCAGCAGAACTGTCATGTCATGCAGTGCTATATTATACTGATCTTGTCTCTCTGTCACATACAGAAATGCAGCAGAACTGTCATGTCACTCAGTGCTATATTGTACTGATCTTGTCTCTCTGTCACATACAGAAATACAGCAGAACTGTCATGTCACGCAGTGCTATATTGTACTGATCTTGTCTCTACTTCACATACAGAAATGCAGCAGAACTGTCATGTCATGCAGTGCTATATTGTACTGATCTTGTCTCTCTGTCACATACAGAAATGTAGCAGAACTGTCATGTCATGCAGTGCTATATTGTACTGATCTTGTCTCTACTTCACATACAGAAATACAGCAGAACTGTCATGTCATGCAGTGCTATATTGTACTGATCTTGTCTCTACTTCACATACAGAAATGCAGCAGAACTGTCATGTCATGCAGTGCTATATTGTACTGATCTTGTCTCTCTGTCACATACAGAAATGCAGCAGAACTGTCATGTCATACAGTGCTATATTGTACTGATCTTGTCTCTCCTTCACATACAGAAATGCAGCAGAACTGTCATGTCATGCAGTGCTATATTGTACTGATCTTGTCTCTACTTCACATACAGTAATGCAGAAGAACTGTCATGTCATACAGTGCTATATTGTACTGATCTTGTCTCTCCTTCACATACAGTAATGCAGCAGAACTGTCATGTCATGCAGTGTTATATTGTACTGATCTTGTCTCTCTGTCACATACAGAAATGCAGCAGAACTGTCATGTCATGCAGTGCTATATTGTACTGATCTTGTCTCTCTGTCACATACAGAAATGCAGCAGAACTGTCATGTCATGCAGTGCTATATTGCACTGATCTTGTCTCTCTGTCACATACAGAAATGCAGCAGAACTGTCATGTCATGCAGTGCTATATTGTACTGACCTTGTCTCTCTCTGTCACATACAGAAATGCAGCAGAACTGTCATGTCATGCAGTGCTATATTGTACTGATCTTGTCTCTCTGTCACATACAGTAATGCAGCAGAACTGTCATGTCATGCAGTGCTATATTGTACTGATCTTGTCTCTCTGTCACATACAGAAATACAGCAGAACTGTCATGTAATGCAGTGCTATATTGTACTGATCTTGTCTCTCTGTCACATACAGAAATACAGCAGAACTGTCATGTCATGCAGTGCTATATTGTACTGATCTTGTCTCTCTGTCACATACAGAAATACAGCAGAACTGTCATGTCATGCAGTGCTATATTGTACTGATCTTGTCTCTCTGTCACATACAGTAATACAGCAGAACTGTCATGTCATGCAGTGCTATATTGTACTGATCTTGTCTCTCTGTCACATACAGAAATACAGCAGAACTGTCATGTAATGCAGTGCTATATTGTACTGATCTTGTCTCTCTGTCACATACAGAAATACAGCAGAACTGTCATGTCATGCAGTGCTATATTGTACTGATCTTGTCTCTATGTCACATACAGAAATGCAGCCGAACTGCCATGTCATGCAGTGCTATATTGTACTGATCTTGTCTCTCCTTCACATACAGAAATGCAGCAGAACTGTCATGTCATGCAGTGCTATATTGTACTGATCTTGTCTCTCTGTCACATACAGAAATGCAGTAGAACTGTCATGTCATGCAGTGCTATATTACATTGCTCTTGTCTCTATCTGTCACATACAGAAATGCAGCAGAACTGTCATGTCATGCAGTGCTATATTGTACTGATCTTGCCTCTCTGTCACATACAGAAATGCAGCAGAACTGTCATGTCATGCAGTGCTATATTGTACTGATCTTGTCTCTCCTTCACATACAGTAATGCAGCAGAACTGTCATGTCATGCAGTGCTATATTGTACTGATCTTGCCTCTCCTTCACATACAGTAATGCAGCAGAACTGTCATGTCATGCAGTGCTATATTGTACTGATCTTTTCTCTGTCACATACAGTAATGTAGCAGAACTGTCATGTCATGCAGTTCTATATTGTACTGATCTTGTCTCTCTGTCACATACAGAAATGCAGCAGAACTGTCATGTCATACAGAGCTATATTGTACTGATCTTGTCTCTCTGTCACATACAGAAATACAGCAGAACTGTCATGTCATGCAGTGCTATATTGTACTGATCTTGTCTCTCCTTCACATACAGTAATGCAGCAGAACTGTCATGCCATGCAGTGCTGTATTGTACTGATCTTGTCTCTCTGTCACATACAGAAATGCAGCAGAACTGTCATGTCATGCAGTGCTATATTGTACTGATCTTGTCTCTTTCTGTCACATACAGAAATGCAGCAGAACTGTCATGTCATGCAGTGCTATATTGTACTGATCTTGTCTTTCTGTCACATACGGAAATGCAGCAGAACTGTCATGTCATGCAGTGCTATATTGTACTGATCTTGTCTCTCCTTCACATACAGAAATGCAGCAGAACTGTCATGTCATGCAGTGCTATATTGTACTGATCTTGTCTCTCCTTCACATACAGAAATGCAGCAGAACTGTCATGTCATGCAGTGCTATATTGTACTGATCTTGCCTCTCTGTCACATACAGAAATGCAGCAGAACTGTCATGTCATGTATTGATTTATTGTACTGATCTTGTCTCTCCTTCACATACAGAAATGCAGCAGAACTGTCATGTCATGCAGTGCTATATTGTACTGATCTTGCCTCTCTGTCACATACAGAAATGCAGCAGAACTGTCATTTCATGCAGTGCTATATTGTACTAATCTTGTCTCTCCCTCACATACAGAAATGCAGCAGAACTGTCATGTCATGCAGTGCTATATTGTACTGATCTTGTCTCTCTCTGTCACATACAGAAATGCAGCAGAACTGTCATGTCATGCAGTGCTATATTGTACTGAACTTGTCTCACCTCCACATACAGAAATGCAGCAGTGTAATACCATTACCACTATTACTTTCATGCGGTTTAACTTAATATTAACATTAAAGTCAAACATACATTTTAAAGGTAATAAAACCTAATGAACCACCCTCTTGTGTCCTCACCCCAGTGTATAATTTGTAGTCATTGCAGTTGAGTAAATCAATAATGCAGTATTGGGATATACTATCATCTGTTGATACCCTAGGAAAGGTCTGTTCCATTTGCCCCCTGGTGGGATTCCGAAGAGGAAAGAATTGAAAAGATTTGCTGAACAGAGCGGATCCTATGGAAAGCTATGCTATGAAAACATGACCAGTGAAAACAGGATGCTATCGTTCGGATGGATGTATGATGTGTAATTCCTTGATGATTGATCCGTCATTTAGTCCCCCTCGCACTGGAAAAAATGTAACTCTAAAGCATAGCCTCACATGTACATCGAATATGGTGGTCTACATTATTAGGTGTCCATGTGGCATTACATATGTGGGTAAAATGGAGCTCCCCTTTAAAAAAAGTATGGCTATTCACTGCTCTACTATAAGAGCAGCATTGAAGGAAGGTGAAATTGAGCATCCTGTGGCGTTGCACTTTCTACAATCAAGACCCACAGTGGCAGATTTAAGATGTATGCCCATTGACAGAATCGTAAGAACACCAAGAGGAGGTAATGTAAAGAAATTATTGCTACAGCTTGAAGTGGAATGGATCTATAAGCTTGAAAAATTATACCCTAAAGGATTGAATACAAGGCACCAATGTCCTGCTTTCTATCAGAAAGATAGAAATACTTAACCTGGGGAGGTTTTTAAAAACAATTTAAAATGCGTCATTACCTTGAAAATGTGTGCCTACCTTTAAAAATGTATGCTCAGTACTCAGAAATAGCAAAGTCCAGCGCACCCGGCAGCAATGAGACTCAACAAATAAATGTGCCAAGTAGTTTACCTGTTTATTTTGAACATGTGGAACAAAGGGCTAAACAAGCCTAATATGCCAAATGGCAAAGTACTCCAACACGTAAGGAAAAGACAGCATATGACAGGCAGCAGGATGGGGAAAAAAATAGGTCAGACGCGTTTCCTTATGTTGCTACATAGTAATCCTCAGTGACCATGTCTGTTTCCCACAATTCAGTGCCTTAAATACACAACTGTGCAATCACAGCACTGAAAGGGCTAATTAATGTATAGCCAATCATTAAGGACAAGTAAATATGGGCGAAACAAATCACTGGAGTTACAGCGTATCAACCAAAAAAATATATATATATGTGCTTACAAAGTATTAAACAAACGTATACATATGATAAATTAGGCACTATAAAGATACACAAATAATGTAAACACAATTATACAAATATAATAAATGAAAAAAAAAATATATATATAAAAATGAAAAATATTTGTACAAAAGTATGAACTTAAATATACTTCTAATTTCACAAAAAATAGTGCCATATTAGATTTAAAAAAATAAATTCTAATGATACTAAGTCAAAATACCAAAATCAAAAAGCAAAAAGCTGTATAGAGTAAAAAAGATAGTAAAAAATAATAAGAACTCTATTGATCTACAAATAATCTTACATCCCAATCAAAATTTAACCCTGCCGGCACTCTAGTGCCCAACTGAAAAATCCAATATACTTCTCTTTTACTAAGAGCAGTACCTCTATTTCCACCTCTAGGGTGTCTAGAGATCAATTGGATTGCTTGGAATGTCAGCAATGAACTATCAGAATTGTGGTGTCTTTTGAAATGCAGGGAGATGGGGGTAGTGGACTCTGGGTCCTCAATTGAACATAAATGCTCAAGAAAGCGATCCTTTAACGCTATTATTATATTTGAAATTCGTGAACATATGACATGCAATTCTTGTTATGTCATATATCTTTTGACCTGCAGGGGGTGCTTCAGGCAGTACGTGGGACAAACGACACATGCGTTAAAGGATCACTTTCTTGAGCATTTACGCTCAATTGAGGACCCAGAGTCCACTACCCCCATCTCCCTGCATTTCAAAAGACACCACAATTCTGATAGTTCATTGCTGACATTCCAAGCAATCCAATTGATCTCTAGACACCCTAGAGGTGGAAATAGAGGTACTGCTCTTAGTAAAAGAGAAGTATATTGGATTTTTCAGTTGGGCACTAGAGTGCCGGCAGGGTTACATTTTGATTGGGATGTAAGATTATTTGTAGATCAATAGAGTTCTTATTATTTTTTACTATCTTTTTTACTCTATACAGCTTTTTGCTTTTTGATTTTGGTATTTTGACTTAGTATCATTAGAATTTATTTTTTTAAATCTAATATGGCACTATTTTTTGTGAAATTAGAAGTATATTTAAGTTCATACTTTTGTACAAATATTTTTCATTTTCATATTTTTTTATTTTTTATTTTTCATTTATTATATTTGTATAATTGTGTTTACATTATTTGTGTATCTTTATAGTGCCTAATTTATCATATGTATACGTTTGTTTAATACTTTGTAAGCACATATATATATTTTTTTGGTTGATACGTTGTAACTCCAGTGATTTGTTTCGCCCATATTTACTTGTCTTTAATGATTGGCTATACATTAATTAGCCCTTTCAGTGCTGTGATTGCACAACAGTTGCGTATTTAAGGCACTGAATTGTGGGAAACAGACATGGTCACTGAGGATTACTATGTAGCAACATAAGGAAACGCGTCTGACCTATTTTTTTCCCTATCCTGCTGCCTGTCATATGCTGTCTTTTCCTTACGTGTTGGAGTACTTTGCCATTTGGCATATTAGGCTTGTTTAGCCCTTTGTTCCACATGTTCAAAATAAACAGGTAAACTACTTGGCACATTTATTTGTTGAGTCTCATTGCTGCCGGGTGCGCTGGACTTTGCTGTTTCTGTGTTTGTCTGGTGAGCGTGGATGGAGCGCTCCATGTTCCTTTGCACCGGAGCAGATGAGTGAATACTGATACGTCATCACGGACGTCAAGCAAGAGGGTGTGTTCACTAAGAGCGTCACGTGATCGGATCTGACACGCTGTTTGTGTCTGAGTGCTTCCCTAGCTGCTAGTGTTTGTATGCTCAGTACTCCAAGCAAATATCCTCTAGAAAACTTCTGTTTCCTACACATTATAGTTTTTAGTTGTTTGCTTTTGTGCATTTAACTTGAAAGCGGTTTTCTCAATCTGCAACTCTTCAAATAGACTTGACTGGCTTAGAAAAAGAAGCAATAAATAAATAAATACATACATTAAAAATCACAGATAAAAATAACAGACATATAAGTCTTATATAGTATAAACTTTCAAAAAAGGTTATCTAATGTTCTAAAATATTTAGTATTAAAGTATGTGGGATTTTTTCAAGATAAATCATATGATCAGTATTTTGAGGGGATAGAATATACCAATTTTGCTTTTCACATGGGAATTCCGTTGTGTTAGAATTGTGCTTGTGAGGTTGATGTGTGGTCTTGATGTAAAGGTGAGATAATTATTATTTTTATTGAACATCGGCGCACTTATATTTTCCTTTGTTTTGTTAGAGG
This sequence comes from Bombina bombina, assembly GCF_027579735.1. Taxonomy (NCBI): domain Eukaryota; kingdom Metazoa; phylum Chordata; class Amphibia; order Anura; family Bombinatoridae; genus Bombina; species Bombina bombina. The sequence goes on from NC_069499.1 coordinate 1,588,462,932, forward strand.
GACGTCCTGCAGTTAATATCTAAAGCTGCATTATGTGCCGCTGCGTACCTATCTTGCACATTAAATAGGAACTTCTAGCGATTTAATAAAACACTAATTACAACCACAACTCCACTTACCCAAGACAAACAGGATTACTTTAGAGACCATCCTTGAGTCATTTGATGATCATTAAACTACTTTAGAAGTCATTTCAGAATAATAAACAGATTACCTTACTGATAACTACAGAATAATTAGCAGATTTCCTTACTGATTACTACAGAATGATTAACAGATTACCTTACTGATTACTACAGAATGATTAACAGATTACCTTACGGATTACTACAGAATGAATAGCAGATTATTTTTTACTGATTACTACAGAATGATTAGCAGATTACTGATTACTACAAAATGATTAGCAGATTGCCTTACTGATTACTACAGAATGATTAGCAGATTACCTTACTGATTACTACAGAATGATTAGCAGATGACCTTACTGATTACTACAGAATGATTAGCAGATGACCTTACTGATTACTATAGAATGATTAGCAGATGACATTACTGATTACTTCACATACATGAACAGCCAGTGAATGACTCTAGAGTCATCTCATTTAAATATTTTGGCCTGAGGGCATACTTCAGGATGGCTTCTGATGACTAGTCTTGAGAAATTAATTACTTCAGAAAGACTCCATGGAGATTATCCATTCTGACTAGGGTAATGTAAGTGTTTGTGATTATAAAATATTTTTGTCGGTTTTGTTTAAAGTGATGATAAATCCTTGTGTTTTTTAAATGCTAAGACTTACTAGTGCTATAAATAAAGGTTCATTTTTAGTCATGAAGTATAAAATAAAGCCGGTCGATTGGCTACCATGGCTATTGGCTTAGAGGTTGACAAATCACATTGAAAAATAAGCGTTTTGCTGTGGGTGGCATAAACATGTAAACAAATAAATGAACTTTCAGGATGAAGTTTTTTTTATAGGTGTTTGTTTGGGCCGGTTGTGGGCGTTCCAAGACATTCAAGAGCTTCAGAACTGTTATTGTTCTTGTGAAGTATCTTGTTATCTCATATTTTATTTCTCTTTAACTGTTTTTAAGTTGTGTTTTGTGCACATGGTAGCGCGGTCTGTCTACGCATGGTGGAGCGGTGTATACTTAAGTTACTTAAAGTTGTATACTTTAACCCCTTGAGTGCTAATGACGGCTCTGATCCGTCACAGAGTTTCCCACTCTGGTGCTAATGACGGCTCAGAGCCGTCACTAGCACTCTCTCAACTTGAGGGAGATCTAGGGGCTCCCACCCGCTCCTACCCCGGCGATCGGTGCTGCATAATGAAAGGCATCGCCGGGGCTTCCCGTTTTGTGTGGTGACATCACACGCAATAACTTGATGATGTCACCGTGCATGCTGCTTAGAAGCCTGTATCTCAGGCATCTAAGCAGCTACAGACCCCCAAGACCCACCGTTGGAAAGGTATTCGTCTAAGCTTTCCAGCAGTGCAAGTCTTGGGGATCTGAAATAAATAAAAAAATATATATTTTTAAAAATATAAAATAAAAATCCCTTAAAAAAAACCTTAGCACCCAGGTGGGAAAGTGCTTAGCACTCAAAGGGTTAATTTACTTAAAGGGAGATAAAATGCATATTATTTAGTGTTTCACCTGAGTCTACCTAGGCATGCTTTTCAACAAAGGATACAGATAGAACAAAGTACATTAGCTAAAAGAAGTAAAATGAAAAATCACTTAAAATGTAATTCTCTGTCTGATCCATGAACGTGTAACTTTAACTATTCTTTAAATTTTACATGCAGACATGTTGTTCAAAAAGCTGGTGCACGGAGCATATGAAGGTATGCTCCTTGTGCATGTACATGGTAAAATGTCTCACTGAATCAGTTATAGATTTTACTAGAAGCATTTTTACCAATTCAAGTGTTGTGGAAACTGTGTCTAATCAAACGTAAAATGCACTGATGCACATTTCATCTTTAGCTGTAATGTTAGTTTTAATGATATTTCTCAGCACTGAAATGTTATGTGCTCTGGGGATTTACCAGAGGTGAGGCTGTTGGATAGGGAATTATCTTTGCTGTATATTTGTGAGTTTTTTCTAAGCATTTATTTTGAACAGTATTCTAGAAAGCAATATGCTTTGAAATGTTTCTTTTCATTCAATGCCACGGGAGACCATGAATAAGCTTTCAAGGCAAGAGGCGCATTGTCACCTAAAGTAAAAGCTGTGAACACGCGTTTTACCCTGTGGATAGGTTGAGAAAATAACTTTGTATGTTGAAAAAATACTAATAAATGACTTTATATTATAAGGAATCAATTCATTTTCAATACATGAAAACCCACTTATTCGCAATGAAGTCCTAGATTACAAGTGGAGCATCATTTTGTAACACCTAGTGCATTATTGGGTGCTCAGCCATAAGTAATCAATAATGCACAGTTGGTTCACATGTTAACATGCCTGATATGTAGCACAACTTATACTCTTAATGAACAGCACAAATAATAAGGGGGGGATCCCCATTAGACATTCACATCTAATAAACATAAACCATAACTAACTGCACCAAAACTACAATTTAACGACTAAATAAAGGACACAGACATGGAGCTGAGAGTTAAGACCAAGTCATGGTCACTTTTATTGTTCAAAAAGATAGATAATCCCTTTATAACCCTCAGGCCCAGTAATCAAAGATGCATTGGCCGAGGTGTTAAGTGTGTTTTGTACATTCACACTATCTGATACAGTATTCAAGTTTACATTTGCCATATCATTCATAACCAGAACATTTATGCCCCTTTGGGGTGAGGCCATGCTAGGTACACACACATTCCTGACACTCGGGGAAAGAACAGGGTTAGAAAGGCCCCCAGCCGTATCACTGCATTCATGTAACTCCCCTGCCACACCGCGATTGCAAACTGCGTCACTATTATTAAGCATATAACATTCATTCCCCCCTTGTGTTCGATTATAGTTAGCCTTGGACAACTGGGCATATGCCCCTCGACTACCTCTAGAAAGCACCCCCTTTCACACATTAGGGCGGATTCCACCGCTTATTATTCCCAATGTCACATTAATTCCAACACCTTTTTTACTTGTTGTGCCACCCCGTGAGGCCCCGCCCCTCCGTACCGCAACTCTTGTATTGCCCCTTTTTCCAATACTTTTAGCCCCTCTAATTGCCCCCAAGGAGATTGGCAACCCTTCTGCTACCGGTGTCCTCTCTTGGGGCTCACCTGCAGAGAGGACCCGGTCGATTGCCTCCATCTCCTTTGATGACTGAACGCGAATGAGGCCGTATGATGTCACCGGAAGGGGCAGAGCTTCTGCCGACCACTTCCGGAAACATCATGAAGGACACCGACTGGGCCGGAGCGCTGGGAGAGGACATGGCCGCCGCCAGAGAAGCCAGAAAGGAAGAGACCATGTGACTAGGCCCTACACCCGATGCACCCACTGAACCACCAATGAATGGGCCATGCTGCTGCAAGGGCAAATTTTGCGGGGCACCCACTGCACCACCAATGCTTAAGGGTTTATTAGTATTAGAAGGAGAAGATCCCTGGGTAATGTTTACTATGTAAGGGGCAGGTAAAACCGCGCCACTCAACACCATCTTAGCCACAGAGTGAGGCCTAGCCAATGGGGTCTCCACAACTGACAAATCTCTAAATAATACTGGGGACTGAGAATCTATTGAGTTAGCCTCTTGAAACCCCTGCGCTACTGTCCCAGACTCAACCGCCAACACCACTTGTGCACTAGAGGCCTCATCATTTGTAGGCCTGACCATTGCCTCAGGGGCATAGGCCAAATCAGTGCCGTCACTGTCCACATGGACATCAGCTAGTACTGAAACCGACCTAGTGATTTGTCTCTGAATGGTGCTAGGTGTTGCAGTAACTGTGTGTGTATATTGTGCTGCTAGGACAAAGTCATCCGCTGCATAAAGAAATTGAAATTTGAAATTCACTGCTGAATCTGAAAAACTTCTCTGCTCCAGGATCCAGGAAGAAGAAGGCCAGGAAGCTGTGTTCATCTCTTTTAAGGAAAGGAAGGGGAGCTCCTCCCTACACTAGCAACATTGTTGCAGCTAGACCTCAAGACTGCACTCTTCTCCTATCTCACTCTCTCCAGCATTAACCCTTAGCTTGTTTCAGTCCCGTGCTGGTCCTTACACTGCCTTTGTCACCGAAAGTAAAAGCTGTGAACACGCGTTTTACCCTGTGGGTAGATTGAGAAAATAACTTTGTATGTTGAAAAATTACTAATAAATGACTTTATATTATAAGGAATCAATTCATTTTCAATACATGAAAAGCCACTTATTCACAATGAAGTCCTAGATTACAAGTGGAGCATCATTTTGTAACACCTAGTGCATTATTGGGTGCTCAGCCATAAGTATTCAATAATGCACGGTTGGTTCACATGTTAACATGCCTGATATGTAGCACAACTTATAATCTTAATGAATAGCACAAATAATAAGGGTGGGATCCCCATTAGACATTCACATCTAATAAACATAAACCATAACTAACTGCACCAAAACTACAATTTAACGTCTAAATAAAGGACACAGACAGGAGCTGAGAGTTAAGACCAGGTCATGGTCACTTTTATTGTTCAAAAAGATAGATAATCCCTTTATTACCCATTCCCCAGTTTTTTCCCCAACCAACACTGTAAGATTAATACACTTGTTGCCTCCGCAGACTGCCCTCTTATTTCAGTTCTTTTGACAGACTTGCATTTTAGCCAATCAGTGCGGACTCATAAATAACTTCACGGGTGTGAGCACAATGTTATCTATATGACACACGTGAACTAGTACTGTCTAACTGTAAAAAACTGTCAAAATGCATTATTAGAGGTGGCCTTCAAGGGCTTAGAAATTAGCATATGATCTTACTTAAGATTAGCTTTCCACAAAGATTATAAAGAGAACAAAGCAAATTTGTTGCTAAAAGTAAATTGTAAAGTTGTTTAAAATTGCACGCCCTATCTGAATCATGAAAGTTTAATTTTAACTTGAACGTAAACTTAATAGACTTTCACAAAGTCTTCTCATCAAGGGTGGTGGCAGCTTAGTGCCTTAACAAAAAACCTTTAACAGACCAGAGGACAAGGCCTTTTAGGAGTCATGAGTAACCTCTGCAATGCTCCGCCTTAGAGGAGTAGCAAACTCCCTGGAGGAACCGGATCAACAGAACCCCCGGGGTGGAGCATTCCTAGGCCACCACCTAGGGACATTGCTCCACCTATAAGCTCAAATGTCACCTCTTAAAAACTCTGCACTCAAAATAGGCTGTAACCTCCGCTACTAGAGGATAATTGCAGCAACTCCAACCAATAAGGAGCACTGATATGGAAAACCAAACAGCAAACCAATACTGGGGGAGACAATGGAATCTATTTATCAAGCCATCAACCGCAAATACGCTGGAATTCCGCAGCGTATTTTTGGCGAGCCTGATTCCCCTTAGTTATCAAACCCTACAGACTGGCAAAACTAGAATTTAGGTGACGTAACATACGATCCGCCGGACTCGCTGCTTACGTCATTACAGATGTTCCGAATGCAAATTCGGCACAATCTGACTACTTTTGCTAGTTATCAAATTTCTACCAGGTACGCTCGCCACTATTCTGGCCCAGCGTAACTTGTTTTCAATCCGCCCTGGAGGCGGCAGATACCATAGGAATCAATGGGAGTCTGAAAGCAGCGAAAGCTCATGTTCCGATACTTATTAACCCCTAATCTGCCACCCCCTACATTGCCGCCACCTACATTATACTTATTAACCCCTAATCTGCCGCCCCGTCACCGCCGCCACCTACATTATACTTATTAACCCATAATCTGCAACCCCCTACACCGCCGCCACCTACATTATACTTATTAACCCCTAATCTGCCCCCCTACACCCCCACCACCTACCTACATTTATTAACCCCTAATCTGCTGCCCCCAACGTCGCCGCCACTATATTAAATTTATTAACCCCTAAACCTAAGTCTAACCTTAACCCTAACACCCCCTAATTTAAATATAATTAAAATAAATCTAAATAAATATGACTATAATTAACTACATTATTTCTATTTAAAACTAAATATTTACCTCTAAAATAAACCCTAAGATTGTTACAATATAACTAATAGTTACATTGTAGCTAGCTTAGGGTTTATTTTTATTTTACAGGCAAGTTTGTATTTATTTTAACTAGGTACAATAGTTATTAAATAGTTATTAACTATTTAATAACTTCCTAGTTAAAATAAATACAAATATACCTGTAAAATAAAACCTAACCTAAGTTACAATTACACCTAACACTACACAATAATTAGATTAATTTCCTAAACTAAATATATTTAAATACAATTAAATAAAATTATGTAAAGTACAAAAAACACACTAAATTACAGAAAATAATAAACAAATTACAAGATTTTTAAACTAATTACAGTTAATCTAATCCCCCTAACAAAATAAAAAAGCCCCCCAAAATAAAAAAAAGCCATACACTACAATAAATTACAAATAGCCCTTAAAAGGGCCTTTTGCGGGGCATTGCCCCAAAGTAATCAGCTCTTTTACCTGTAAAAAAAATACACCCCCCCAACATTAAAACCAACCACCCACACAACCAACCCAACTCTAAAACCCACCCAATCCCCCCTTAAAAAAAACTAACACTAACCCCTTGAAGATCACCCTACCGTGAGAAGTCTTCACCCAACCGGGCCGAAGTCCTCAATTAAGCCGGCAGAAGTGGTCCTCCAGACGGGCAGAAGTGGTCCTCCAGACGGGCAGAAGTCTTCATCCAGACGGCATCTTCTATCTTCATCCATCCGGCGCGGAGCGGCTCCATCTTCTAGACATCCGACGCGGAGCATCCTCTTCATCCGACGTCTTCTTGAACAATGACGGTTCCTTAGAGTGACGTCATCCAAGATGGCGTCCCTTCAATTCCGATTGGCTGATAGAATTCTATCAGCCAATCGGAATTAAGGTAGGAAAAATCCTATTGGCTGATGCAATCAGCCAATAGGATTGAGATCGCATTCTATTGAATGTTCCAATCAGCCAATAAAATGCAAGCTTAATCCTATTGGCTGATTGCACCAGCCAATAGGATTTTTCCTACCTTAATTCCAATTGGCTGATAGAATTCTATCAGTCAATCAAAATTGAAGGGACGCCATCTTGGATGACGTCACTGAAGACTTCTGCCCGTCTGGAGGACCACTTCTGCCCGTCTGGAGGACCACTTCTGCCGGCTTCCTTGAGGACTTCGGCCCAGTTTGGTGAAGAGTAGACTTCTCACGGTAGGGTGATCTTCAAGGGGTTAGTGTTAGGTTTTTTTAAGGGGGGATTGGGTGGGTTTTAGAGTAGGGTTGGTTGTGTGGGTGGTGGGTTTTAATGTTGGGGGGTTTGTAATTTTTTTTTACAGGTAAAAGAGCTGATTACTTTGGGGCAATGCCCCGCAAAAGGCCCTTTTAAGGGCAATTTGTAATTTAGTGTAGTATATGGCTTTTTTTTATTTTGGGGGGCTTTTTTATTTCGTTAGGTGGATTAGATTAGGTGGAATTAGTTTAAAAATCTTGTAATTTATTTATTATTTTCTGTAATTTAGTGGGGGGTTTTTTTTGTACTTTAGATAATTTTATTTAATTGTATTTAATAGTATTTAGTTTAGGGAATTAATTTAATTATAGTGTAGTGTTAGGTGTAATTGTAACTTAGGTTAGGTTTTATTTTACAGGTATATTTGTATTTGTTTTAACTAGGAAGTTATTAAATAGTTAATAATAGCTATTTAATAACTATTGTACCTAGTTAAAATAAATACAAACTTGCCTGTAAAATAAAAATAAACCCTAAGCTAGATACAATGTAACTATTAGTTATATTGTAGCTAGCTTAGGGTTTATTTTATAGGTAAGTATTTAGTTTAAAATAGGAATAATTAATTTAATGATAGGAATATTTATTTAGACTTATTTAAATTATATTTAAGTTAGGGGGTGTTAGGGTTAGACTTAGGTTTAGGGGTTAATACATTTAATATAGTAGCGGTGTTGTAGGGGTGCAGATTAGGGGTTAATAAATATAATGTCGGTGGCGGCGGTGTAGGGGGGGCAGATTAGGGGTTAATAAATATAATGTAGGTGGCGGCAGTGTAGGGGGCGGAAGATTAGGGGTTAATAAGTATAATGTAGGTGGCGATGGGCTCTGGGAGCGGCGGTTTAGGGGTTAAACACTTTATTTAGTTGCAGCGGTGTCCATGAGTGGCGGTTTAGGGGTTAATACATTTATTAGAGTTGCGGTTGGCTACAGGAGCGGCGGTATACGGGGTAAAACAGTATAGTATAGTGTGCGTGTTTAGTGACAGGGTACAAATAAAGCTGTGAAAAAGCCGAAGAGCAGCGAGATCGATGACTGTTAGTTAACAACAGTCCGCTGCTCATCGCACCGTACTTGGAGTGCGGCTTTTTAAATAGATATTGGTGCCGTTGAATGCAGGTAAGTTGACGGCTTGATAAATAGATGCCAATGACTTACAATAGAAAGTTCTACTAATGAGATTCCTGCGTTGGGGACTAGACCAGCAAACCTAAAGAAGCAATACTGCATCAGTGCTGCCAACACCGCACCTGCAAAAGATCAATGACACAGGGAAGGGAGGGATGGGAAAATAGAGCAGTTACCAAAGCAATAGAGGAGGAACACCGGCTCACTAACTGCTTAAATAGTGAGTACAAAATCCACTCAAATGTGCAACACATACACTTAGATTACATAAAACTGGTTCCATGTTGTGACAAGCAGCCCTACACTATCAGTAGTAACGCACGTATGGCCAGATTACAAGTGGAGCAAATTTGTTCCTTTGCAGTGGCTGCTTATTGCTACAGCGAGCTCTGGGTAGTAATGAGCGGTTATAACATTAACCTTAGATCAGATCTCTGGTTCATTTTATAAATATGCCCCAAAATACAGTGGCCTAGATTACGAGTTTTGCGTTAGAGGCTGTGCGGTGCTAATGAGCAGTTTTCCCTCACCGCTCACTTACCTACAGCGCTGGTATTACAAGTTTTCAGAAACCTGTCGTTAAAAGACAAAAAGTGAGCGTTGAGGAAAATTTTGCTCATTACCGCACTCCAATACCAGCGCTGCTTAAGTCAGCGGTGAGCTGGTCATATGTCCTCGTGCACGATTTCCCCATAGGAATCAAAGGGGAGAGCCGGCTGAAAAAAAAGTCTAATACCTGCAAAAAAGCAGCGTAAAACTCCCTAACGCAACCCCATTGATTCCTATGGGGAAATAAAATTTATGTTACACCTAACACCATAACATGAACCCCGAGTCTAAACACCCCTAATCTTACACTTATTAACCCCTAATCTGCCGCCCCGACATCCCCGACACCTACATTATATTATTAACCCCTAATCTGCCGCTCCGGACACCGCCGCCACCTACATTATAGTTATGAACCTCAAATCTGCTTCCCCCAACATCGCCGACACCTACATTATATTTATTAACCCCTAATCTTCTGCCCCCAATGTCGCCGCAACCTACCTACACTTTTTAACCCCTAAACCGCCACAGTCCCGCATCGCAAATATTAGTTAAATATTATTAATCCCTAATCTGGCGTCCCTAACATCGCTGCCACCTACCTACATTTATTAACCCCTAATCTGCCACCCCAACGTCGCCACCACTATATTAAAGTTATTAACCCCTAAACCTAAGTCTAACCCTAAACCTAACTCCCACTAACTTAAATATAATTTAAATAAATCTAAATAAATATTCCTATCATTAACTAAATTATTCCTATTAAAAACTAAATACTTAGCTTTAAAATAAACCCTAAGCTAGCTACAATATAACTAATAGTTACATTGTAGCTAGCTTAGAGTTTATTTTTATTTTACAGGCAAGTTTGTATTTATTTTAACTAGGTAGAATAGTTATTAAATAGTTATTAACTATTTAATAACTACCTAGCTAAAATAAAGACAAATTTACCTGTAAAATAAAACCTAACCTAAGTTACACTAACATCTAACACTACACTATAATTAAATAAATTAACTAAATTAAACACAATTACCAAAAGTAAATTAAATTAAATTAGCTAAAGTACAAAAAAAAACACTAAATTACAGAAAATAATAAACAAATTACAGATATTTAAACTAATTACACCTAATCTAATAGCCCTATTAAAATAAAAAAGCCCCTTCAAAATAAAAAAAAAACCCTAGCCTAAACTAAACTACCAATAGCCTTTAAAAGGGCCTTTTGTGGGGCATTGCCCCAAAGTAATCAGCTCTTTTACCTGTAAAAAAACAATATACAAACAACCCCCCAACAGTAAAACCCACCACCCACACAACCAACCCCCCAAATAAAATACTATCTAAAAAAACCTAAGCTCCTCATTGCCCTAAAAAGGGTATTTGGACGGGCATTGCCCTTAAAAGGGCAGTTAGCTCTTTTGCTGCCCAAACCCTAACCTAAAAATAAAAACCACCCAATGTACCCTTAAAAAAACTAACACTAACCCCCTGAAGATCGACTTACCAGGAGACGTCTTCATCCAGAATTCATTCAGAATTCTATCAGCCAATAGGAATTAATAGGACAGAATTCATTCAGAATTCTATCAGCCAATAGGAATTAAGGTAGAAAAAATCCTATTGGCTGATGCAATCAGCCAATAGGATTGAGCTCTCATTCTATTGGCTGATGGGAACAGCCAATAGAAGATGGACCCGCTCCACGTCGGATGGATGAAGATAGAAGATGCCGTCTGGATGAAGACTTCTGCCCGTCTGGAGGACCACTTCGCCTGACTTGGATGAAGACTTCTCCCGGCTTCGTTGGGGACTCCAGCCCGGCTTGAATGAAGACGTCTCCTGGTAAGTCGATCTTCAGGGGGTTAGTGTTAGGTTTTTTAAGGGTGTATTGGGTGGGTTTTATTTTTAGGTTAGGGTTTGGGCGGCAAAAGAGCTAACTGCCCTTTCAAGGGCAATGCCCATACAAATGCCCTTTTCAGGGCAATGGGGAGCTTAGGTTTTTTTAGATAGTATTTTATTTGGGGGGTTGGTTGTGTGGGTGGTGGGTTTTACTGTTGGGGGGGGTTGTTTGTATTTTTTTTTTACAGGTAAAAGAGCTGATTACTTTGGGGTAGTGATGTCGCAAACCTAAAAATGTGGGTTTGCGAACGGCAAACGCGAACTTCCACAACTGTTCGCGAACCGGCGAACCGGGCGAACCGCCATAGACTTCAATAGGCAGGCGAATTTTAAAACCCACAGGGACTCTTTCTAGCCACAATAGTGATGGAAAAGTTGTTTCAAGGGGACTAACACCTGGACTGTGGCATGCCGGAGGGGGATCCATGGCAAAACTCCCATGGAAAATTACATAGTTGATGCAGAGTCTGGTTTTAATCCATAAAGGGCATAAATCACCTTACATTCCTAAATTGTTTGGAATAACGTGCTTTAAAACATCAGGTATGATGTTGTATCGATCAGGTAGTGTAAGGGTTACGCCCGCTTTACAGTGCGCAGTGTAGGTGATATACCTGCCCTGACCATGCTTTGCAGACCAGGTATCAGTGGTCAGATGGACCCTTGCCCCAACACTGTGTGCGAGACATGCCATTATAGCAGACTTATATGGCTTTGGCGTTGCTTTTTGGTAATTAGAAGGCTGCTAAATCCCACTGCGCACCACACGTGTTTTATGCCCAGCAGTGAAGGGGTTAATTAGGGAGCATGTAGGCAGCATGTAGAGTTAATTTTAGCTTAAGTGTAGTGTAGTAGACAACCCAAAGTATTGATCTAGGCCCATTTTGGTATATTTAATGCCACCATTTCACCGCCAAATGCGATCAAATAAAAAAAAAATTGTTCACTTTTTCACAAACTTTAGGTTTTTTAGCATATTTACATATGCAGTGGTGTAGCATCCCCCCTTAGCCCCCAAACTCCCTAATGCCCCCAAAACAGCTCTCTAACCCTCCCCATCCGCCTTATTGGTGGCCATCTTGGGTACTGGCAGCTCTCTGCTACTATTTCACAGTCAAAAAAGTGTTGTTTTTTCTAAATGTACACTACTGTTACACCAGATATGAGTGGTGGCACTGGGCAAGTGGGCACAGTATACGCTGTGAGCCTGACACACACGCTGGCAGGCAGGCAACTGCAATTAGATTACACAGGAAAAAAAAAAAAAAAGCAGACTGATGTTCTAGCCCTAAAAAGGGCTTTTTGGGGTGCTGTCCTTACAGCAGAGATCAGATGAGTCCTTCAGGACTGTAGTGGACAATGAATACACTAGCCTAGCTATCGATTTCCCTATTAAATCAGCAGCAGCTACATTGTCCCTCCTCTCACTAAGAATGCAGCTTCCGAATGACTCTAAAATGGATGCTGTCCAGGAGGTGGGAGGGTCTGGGAGGGAGTGTCTGCTGCTGATGGCTGTAATGTGTCTTCTGACTGTGAGGTACAGGGTCAAAGTTTACTCAACGATAAATAATAGGAGGCGGACTGAACATTGCATATGTTCACCATCCGCAGCGAACGCGAACATGCTATGTTCGCCGGGAACTATCCGCCGGCGAACTATTCGTGACATCACTACTTTGGGGCAATGCCCCGCAAAAGGCCCTTTTAAGGGCTATTGGTAGTTTAGTTTAGGCTAGGGTTTTTTTTATTTGGGGGGCTTTTTTTATTTTAATAGGTCTATTAGATTAGGTGTAATTAGTTTAAATATCTGTAATTTGTTTATTTATTTTCTGTAATTTAGTGGGGGGGGGGTTGTACTTTAGCTAATTTAATTTAAGCAATTGTATTTAATTTAGTTAATTTATTTAATTATAGTGTAGTGTTAGGTGTTAGTGTAACTTAGGTTAGTTTTTGTTTTACAGGTAAATTTGTCTTTGTTATTTTAGCTAGGTAGTTATTAAATAGTTAATAACTATTTAATAACTATTCTACCTAGCTAAAATAAATACAAACTTGCCTGTAAAATAAAAATAAACCTTAAGCTAGCTACAATGTAATTATTAGCTATATTGTAGCTAGTTTAGGGTTTATTTTATAGGTATTTAGTTTTAAATACAAATAATTTAGTTAATGATAGGAATATTTAGCTAGATTTATTTAAATTATATTTAAGTTAGTGGGTGTTAGGTTTAGGGTTAGACTTAGGTTTAGGGGTTAATAACTTTAATATAGTGGCGGCGACTTTAGGGGCAGCAGATTAGGGGTAAATAAATGTAGGTAGGTGGTAGCAATGTTAGGGACGGCAGATTAGGGGTTAATAATATTTAACTAATGTTTGCGAGGCAGGACTGCGGCGGTTTAGGGGTTAATATGTTTATTATAATGGCGGCGAAGTTGGGGGCGGCAGATTAGGGGTTAAAAAGTGTAGGTAGGTTGCGGCGACATTGGGGGCGGCAGATTAGGGGTTAATAAATATAATGTAGGTGTTGGCGATGTTGGGGGCAGCAGATTAGGGGTTAAAAAGTGTCGGTAGGTTGCGGCGACATTGGGGACGGCAGATTAGGGGTTCATAAATATAATGTAGGTGGCGGCTTTGTCCGGATCGGCAGATTAGGGGTTAAAATTTTTATTGTAGTATTTTTGATGCGGGAGGGCCTCGGTTTAGGGGTTAAAAGATAGTTTATGGGTGTTAGTGTTCTTTTTAGCACTTTAGTTATGAGTTTTATGCTACAGTGTTGTACCATAAAACTCTTAACTACTGACTTTTAAATGCGTTAGGGATCTTGACAGGGTAGGGTGTACCGCTCACTTTTTGGCTTCCCAGGACAGACTCGTAATATCAGTGCTATGGAAGTCCCATAGAAAAAAGACTTTACGAAGTTTACGTAAGTCGTTTTGCGGTAAGGCCAAAGAAGTGTGCGGCGACCCTAAACCTTCAAGACTCGTAATACCAGCGGGCGTAAAAAAGCAGCGTTAGGACCTCTCAACGCTGCTTTTTTACCCTAACACACAACTCGTAATCTAGCCGAGTGTTATTTGAAATGAAATAAATAAAAAATTCCACTATCTGAGCAGTATTTTTGCACTTGGTTGGCTTTATGCATTTGTGTTATCTGGCATGACTCATTTTAGTGTGGCTGACATGAATCATTTTAGTGTGGTCCCTCAATCTATTACCAGAGGAAAATTCTGCATCTGACATGAGTACTGTAGCGCGCAACAAACAGCACCTTGGTTCCTTTTTTTCCTTTATACGGTTCTTTGGTGACTAGTGAAAGAGACTGCTTTCCTCTCCAGTATTCCAATAATCTAAGAATCCACAGCACCAAAAATTGTAGAAAAACTTAGACCTAGATTTGGAGTTTGGCGTCAGCCGTGAAAACCAGCGTTAGAGGCTCCTAACGCTGGTTTTAGGCTACCGCCGGTATTTGGAGTCACTCAAAATAGGGTCTAACGCTCACTTTTCAGCCGCGACTTTTCCATACCGCAGATCCCCTTACGTAAATTGCGTATCCTATCTTTTCAATGGGATCTTTCTAACTCGGGTATTTAGAGTCGTGTCTGAAGTGAGCGTTAGAATTCTAACGACAAAACTCCAGCTGCAGAAAAAAGTCAGTAGTTAAGAGCTTTCTGGGCTAACGCCGGTTCATAAAGCTCTTAACTACTGTGCTCTAAAGTACACTAACACCCATAAACTACCTATGTACCCCTAAACCGAGACCCCCCCACATCACTGACACTCAAATAAAATTTTTTAACCCCTAATCTGCCGACCGCCACCTACGTTATCCTTATGTACCCCTAATCTGCTGCCCCTAACACCGCCGACCCCTGTATTATATTTATTAACCCCTAATCTGCCCCCCTCAACGTCGCCTCCACCTACCTACACTTATTAACCCCTAATCTGCCGACCGCAAAGCGCCGCCACCTACGTTATCCTTATGTACCCCTAATCTGCTGCCCCTAACACCGCCGACCCCTGTATTATATTTATTAACCCCTAATCTGCCCCCCTCAACGTCGCCTCCACCTGCCTACACTTATTAACCCCTAATCTGCCGAGCGGACCTGAGCGCTACTATAATAAAGTTATTAACCCCTAATCCGCCTCACTAACCCTATAATAAATAGTATTAACCCCTAATCTGCCCTCCCTAACATCGCCGACACCTAACTTCAATTATTAACCCCTAATCTGCCGACCGGAGCTCATCGCTATTCTAATAAATGGATTAACCCCTAAAGCTAAGTCTAACCCTAACACTAACACCCCCCTAAATTAAATATAATTTAAATCTAACGAAATTAATTATCTCTTATTAAATAAATTATTCCTATTTAAAGCTAAATACTTACCTGTAAAATAAATCCTAATATAGCTACAATATAAATTATAATTATATTATAGCTATTTTAGGATTAATATTTATTTTACAGGTAACATTGTATTTATTTTAACCAGGTACAATAGCTATTAAATAGTTAAGAACTATTTAATAGCTAAAATAGTTAAAATAATTACAAATTTACCTGTAAAAGAAATCCTAACCTAAGTTACAATTAAACCTAACACTATACTATCAATAAATTAATTAAATAAACTACCTACAAATAACTACAATTAACCTAACACTACACTATCAATAAATTAATTAAATACAATTCCTACAAATAAATACAATTAAATAAACTTGCTAAAGTACAAAAAATAAAAAAGAACTAAGTTACAAAAAATAAAAAAATATTTACAAACATAAGAAAAATATTACAACTATTTTAAACTAATTTCACCTACTCTAAGACCCCTAATAAAATAACAAAGCCCCCCAAAATAAAAAAATGCCCTACCCTATTCTAAATAACTAAAGTTCAAAGCTCTTTTACCTTACCAGCCCTGAACAGGGCCCTTTGCGGGGCATGCCCCAAGAAGTTCAGCTCTTTTGCCTGTAAAAGAAAAAATACAATACCCAAGCCCCCCAACATTACAACCCACCACCCACATACCCCTAATCTAACCCAAACCCCCCTTAAATAAACCTAACACTAAGCCCCTGAAGATCTTCCTACCTTATCTTCACCTCACCGGGTTCAACGATCTGTCCAGAAGAGCTCCTCCGATGTCCTGATCCAAGCCCAAGCGGGGGGCTGAAGAGGTCCATGATCCGGATGAAGTCTTCATCCAAGCGGGAGCTGAAGAGGTCCATGATCCGGATGAAGTCTTCTATCAACGGCATCTTCAATCTTCTTTCTTCCGGATCCATCTTGCAGACCTCCGACGCGGAACATCCTGCTGGCCCGACGGACTAACGACGAATGACGGTTCCTTTAAGGGACGTCATCCAAGATGGCGTCCCTCGAATTCCAATTGGCTGATAGGATTCTATCAGCCAATCGGAATTAAGGTAGGAATATTCTGATTGGCTGATGGAATCAGCAAATCAGAATCAAGTTCAATCCGATTGGCTGATCCAATCAGCCAATCAGATTGAGCTCGCATTCTATTGGCTGATCGGAACGGCAGATTAGGGGTTAATAATAATATGCAGGGGTCAGCGATAGCTGGGGCGGCAGATTAGGGGTTAATAAGTGTAAGGCTAGGGGTGTTTAGACTCGGGGTACATGTTAGGGTGTTAGGTGCAGACGTAGAAGTGTTTCCCCATAGCAAACAATGGGGCTGCGTTAAGAGCTGAACGCGGCTTTTTTGCAGGTGTTAGGTTTTTTTTCAGCTCAAACAGCCCCATTGTTTCCTATGGGGGAATCGTGCACGAGCACGTTTTTGAGGCTGGCCGCTTGCGTAAGCAACTCTGGTATCGAGAGTTGAAGCTGCGTTAAAAATGCTCTGCGCTCCTTTTTTGGAGCCTAACGCAGCCTTTTTGTGGACTCTCAATACCAGAGTTATTTTTATGGTGCGGACAGAAAAAAGCCGGCGTTAGTTTTTCGGGTCGTTACCTACAAAACTCCAAATCTAGCTGTTAGAAATTTATTGACGTACAAACAAATGCAACGTTTCGGGAGCCATTCCCTTAGTGTGTGTGTGTCGGTATGTCTGTGTGTCTCTGTATGTGTGTGTGTGTCTGTATGTGTGTGATTGTGTGGATATGTGTGTGTTTATATGTGCGTGTCTGTATGCCGTGTATGTGTATGTGTGTATGTATGTGTGTGTATGTGTGTGTAAATGGTTATATGTATGTGTGTCCTTGTATGTATGTATATGTGTGTGTATGTATGTATATGCAGGTGTTTCTGTGTATGTATGTATGTATGTATGTATATGTGTGTGTAAATGTGTATATGAATGTGTGTCTGTATCTATGTCCATGTATATGTATGTGTGTCTGTGTATGTATGTATATGTGTATGTATCTGTGTCTGTGTATGTGTGTGTATATGTGTATATGTATGTGTATAAATGTGTATGTATGTGTGTCTGTGTATGTGTGTGTATATGTATGTATGTATGTATATGTGTATGTATGTATGTGTGTGTGTGTGTGTGACTCTACATGCTTATGTGTGTGTATGTATATGTGTATGTGTGTGCGTGTGTGTCTGTGTATGTATGGGTGTGTATGTGTGTGTAAATGTGTATATGTATGTGTGTCTGTGTATGTATGTATATGTGTGTGTATGTATGTATATGTATGTGTGTCTGTGTGTGTATGTATGTATGTATGTATGTATGTATATGTGTGTGTAAATGTGTATATGAATGTGTGTCTGTATGTATGTGTGTATATGTGTATATGTATGTGTGTCTGTGTATGTATGTATAAGTGTATGTATGTGTGTCTGTGTATGCGTGTGTATATGTGTATATGTGTATGTGTCTGTGTATGTATGTATGTGTGTAAATGTGTATGTATGTGTATGTATGTGTGTGTGTGTGTGTGTGTGTGTGTGTATGTGTGTGTATATGTGTATATGTATGTATTTATGTATATGGGTATGTATGTATGTATGTATGTATGTATGTGTGTATATGTGTATATGTATGTGTGTCTGTGTATGTATGTATATGTGTGTCTGTGTATGTGTGTGTATATGTGTATATGTATGTATGTATGTATGTATGTATATGTGTATGTATGTATGTATGTATGTGTGTGTATATGTGTATATGTATGTGTGTCTCTGTATGTATATGTGTCTGTGTATGTGTGTGTATATGTGTACAGTATATGTATGTGTGTCTGTGCATGTATGTATATGTATATGTGTATGTATGTGTATGTGTGTCTGTGTGTGTATATGTGTGTGTATATGTGTATTTGTATGTGTGTCTGTGTATGTGTGTGTATATGTCTATATGTATGTGTGTCTGTGTATGTGTGTGTATATGTGTATATGTATGTGTGTATGTATGTATATGTGTGCATGTACAGTATGTATCTGTGTATGTGTGTGTGTATGAAGTGCGTGCACTAGTCATGTGTGTATATATGTATCTGTGTACGAAGTGCGTGCACTAGTCATTTGTGTATATATATTATGATAAATCTGTACTACACAACCAATACCAAGTCCATAACAAAACAAAAAAACTGGTCCCACAACTCTATTACCTAACTAGAAGTATTTGTACAAGTGCAGCATTTGGCATCTGTGCTATTAGACAGAAATAATTTTACCTGAGGGAAATTAGCTAAACAGATTTTGGCATCTGTGCTACTGACACAAATTACTGTGACAAATAATATCAACTGACAAGTAACAGCAGCGCTATATGCAGACAGTATAGAGAACTATAGATTGTATATTACCCACTGACAAGTAACAGCAGCGCTAAATGCAGATAGTATATTGCACTATAGATTGTATATTACCCACTAACAAGTAACAGCAGCACTAAATGCAGATAGTATATAGCACTATAGAATTTATATTACCCACTGATATGTAACAGCAGCGCTAAATACAATCAGTATATAGCACTATAGAATTTATATTACCCACTGACAAGTAACAGCAGCACTAAATGCAGATAGTATATAGCACTATAGAATTTATATTACCCACTGATATGTAACAGCAGCACTAAATGCAGATAGTATATAGCACTATAGAATTTATATTACCCACTGACATGTAACAGCAGCAGTAAATGCAGACAGTATGGAGCACTATAGAATTTATATTACCCACTGATATGTAACAGCAGCACTAAATGCAGATAGTATATAGCACTATAGAATTTATATTACCCACTGATATGTAACAGCAGCGCTAAATGCAGACAGTATATAGCACTATAGATTGTATATTACCCTCTGACATGTAACAGCAGTGCTAAATGCAGACAGTGTGAAGCACTATAGATTGTATATTACCCACTGACATGTAACAGCAGCGCTAAATGCAGACAGTATATAGCACTATAGATTGTATATTACCCACTGACATTAAACAGCAGCACTAAATGCAGACAGTATGGAGCACTGTAGATTGTATATTACCCACTGACATGTAACAGCAGCGCTAAAAGCAGACAGTATGGAGCACTGTAGATTGTATATTACCCACTGACATGTAACAGCAGCGCTAAATGCAGACAGTATGGAGCACTATAGATTGTATATTACCCACTGACATGTAACAGCAGCGCTAAAAGCAGACAGTATGGAGCACTGTAGATTGTATATTACCCACTGACATGTAACAGCAGCGCTAAATGCAGACAGTATGGAGCACTATAGATTGTATATTACCCACTAACATGTAAGAGCTGCACTAAATGGAGACAGTATGAAGCTCTATAGATTGTATATTACCCACTGACATGTAACAGCAGCGCTAAATGCAGACAGTATGGAGCACTATAGATTGTATATTACCCACTGACATGTAACAGCAGCGCTAAATGCAGACAGTATATAGAACTATAGATTGTATATTACCCACTAACATGTAACAGCAGCGCTAAAAGCAGACAGTATGGAGCACTATAGATTGTATATTACCCACTGACATGTAACAGCAGCGCTAAATGCAGACAGTATGGAGCACTATAGATTGTATATTACCCACTGACATGTAACAGCAGCGCTAAAAGCAGACAGTATGGAGCACCATAGATTGTATATTACCCACTGACATGTAACAGCAGCGCTAAATGCAGACAGTATGGAGCACTATAGATTGTATATTACCCACTGACATGTAACAGCAGCGCTAAATGCAGACAGTATGGAGCACTATAGATTGTATATTACCCACTGACAAGTAACAGCAGCGCTAAATGCAGACAGTATGGAGCACTATAGATTGTATATTACCCACTGACATGTAACAGCAGCGCTAAATGCAGACAGTATAGAGCACTATAGATTGTATATTACCCACTGACATGTAACAGCAGCACTAAATGCAGACAGTATGGAGCACTATAGATTGTATATTACCCACTGACATGTAACAGCAGCGCTAAATGCAGACAGTATAGAGCACTATAGATTGTATATTACCCACTGATATGTAACAGCAATACTAAATGCAGTCAGTATATAGCACTATAGATTGTATATTACCCACTGACATGTAACAGCAGTACTAAATGCAGTGAGTATAGAGCACTATAGATTGTTTATTACCCACTGACATGTAACAGCAGCGCTATATGCAGACAGTATAGAGAACTATAGATTGTATATTATCCACTGATATGTAACAACAGCACTAAATGCAGATAGTATATAGCACTATAGAATTTATATTACCCACTGATATATAACAGCAGCGCTAAATGCAGTCAGTATATAGCACTATAGAATTTATATTACCCACTGATATGTAACAGCAGCACTAAATGCAGATAGTATATAGCACTATAGAATTTATATTACCCACTGATATGTAACAGCAGCGCTAAATGCAGTCAGTATATAGCACTATAGATTGTATATTACCCACTGACATGTAACAGCAGTACTAAATGCAGACAGTATAGAGCACTATAGATTGTTTATTACCCACTGACATGTAACAGCAGTACTAAATGCAGACAGTATAGAGCACTATAGATTGTTTATTACCCACTGACATGTAACAGCAGCACTAAATGCAGACAGTATGGAGCAGTATAGATTGTATATTACCCACTGACATGTAACAGCAGCGCTAAATGCAGACAGTATGGAGCACTATAGATTGTATATTACCCACATACATGTAACAGCAGCGCTAAATGCAGACAGTATGGAGCACTATAGAGTGTATATTACCCACTGATATGTAACAGCAATACTAAATGCAGTCAGTATATAGCACTATAGATTGTATATTGCCCATTGATGTGTAACAGCAGCGCTAAATGCAGACAGTATAGATCACTATAGATTGTATATTACCCACTGACATGTAACAGCAGTACTAAATGCAGTGAGTATAGAACACTATAGATTGTTTATTACCCACTGACATGTAACAGCAGCGCTATATGCAGACAGTATAGAGAACTATAGATTGTATATTATCCACTGACAAGTAACAGCAGCACTAAATGCAGATAGTATATAGCACTATAGAATTTATATTACCCACTGATATGTAACAGCAGAGCTAAATACAATCAGTATATAGCACTATAGAATTTATATTACCCACTGATATGTAACAACAGCACTAAATGCAGATAGTATATAGCACTATAGAATTTATATTACCCACTGATATGTAACAGCAGCGCTAAATGCAGATAGTATATAGCACTATAGAATTTATATTACCCACTGATATGTAACAGCAGCACTAAATGCAGATAGTACATAGCACTACAGAATTTATATTACCCACTGATATGTAACAGCAGCGCTAAATGCAGTCAGTATATAGCACTATAGAATTTATATTACCCACTGATATGTAACAGCAGCACTAAATGCAGATAGTATATAGCACTATAGAATTTATATTACCCACTGATATGTAACAGCAGCGCTAAATGCAGTCAGTATATAGCACTATAGATTGTATATTACCCACTGACATGTAACAGCAGTACTAAATGCAGACAGTATAGAGCACTATAGATTGTTTATTACCCACTGACATGTAACAGCAGTACTAAATGAAGACAGTATAGAGCACTATAGATTGTTTATTACCCACTGACATGTAACAGCAGCACTAAATGCAGACAGTATGGAGCAGTATAGATTGTATATTACCCACTGACATGTAACAGCAGCGCTAAATGCAGACAGTATGGAGCACTATAGATTGTATATTACCCACTGACATGTAACAGCAGCGCTAAATGCAGACAGTATGGAGCACTATAGAGTGTATATTACCCACTGACATGTAACACAAGCGCTAAATGCAGACAGTATATAGCACTATAGATTGTATATTACTCACTGACATGTAACAGCAGCGCTAAATGCAGACAGTATGGAACACTATAGATTGTATATTACCCACTGATATGTAACAGCAGCGCTAAATGCAGACAGTATGAAGCGCTATAGATTGTATATTACCCACTGATATGTAACAGCAGCACTAAATGCAGACAGTATGGAGAACTATAGATTGTATATAACCCATGAAAAATTCTGAATATGAATAAAGAATGGATCCGAAAATTCGGAAAAATTGATTTATTTGTTTTCGGAATTTTAGTTATGGGGCAGATTCAAAATTCAGATTCATCCAAATCTTGAATAAAATCAAATTTCGTCCGAAAACCGAAATTCGGCCGAAACAAATTGTACATGTCTAGTAACAGCAGCGCTAAATGCAGACAGTATGGTGCAGTATAGATTGTAAATTACCCACTGACATGTAACAGCAGCGCTAAATGCAGACAGTATGGAGCACTATAGATTGTAAATTACTCACTGACATGTAACAGCAGCACTAAATGCAGAATGTATGGAGCAGTATAGATTGTATATTACCCACTAACATGTAACATCAGTGCCAAATGCAGACAGTATGGAGCACTATAGATTGTACTTTACATACTTATATATAACAGCAGCACTAAATGCAGACAGTATGGAGCACTATAGATTGTATATTACCCACTGACATGTAACAGCAGCACTAAATGCAGACATTATGGAGCACTATAGATTGTATATTACCCACTGACATGTAACAGCAGCGCTAAATGCAGACAGTATGGAGCACTATAGATTGTATATTACCCACTGACATATAACAGCAGCACTAAATACAGACAGAATATAGCACTATAGATTGTATATTACCCATTGATGTGTAACAGCAGCGCTAAATGCAGACAGTATGGAGCACTATAGATTTTATATTACCCACTGACATGTAACAGCAGTACTAAATGCAGACAGTATAGAGCACTATAGATTGTATATTACCCACTGACATGTAACAGCAGCGCTAAATGCAGACAGTATAGAGCACTATAGATTGTATATTACCCTTTGACATGTAACAGCAGCGCTAAATGCAGACAGTATAGAGCACTATAGATTGTATATTACCCACTGATATGTAACAGCAGCACTAAATGCAGACAGTATGGAGCACTATAGAGTGTATATTACCCACTGACATGTAACAGCAGTGCTAAATGCAGACAGTATAGAGCACTATAGATTGTATATTACCCTTTGACATGTAACAGCAACGCTATATGCAAACAGAATGAAGCACTATAAATTGTATATTACCCACTGACATTAAACAGCTGCATTAATGCAGACCGTATATAGTACAATAGATTGTCTATTACCCACTGACTTGTAACAGCAGCATTAATGCAGACCGTACATAGCACTAAAGATTGTATATTACCCACTGACATATAACAGAAGCACTAAATGCAGACAGTATGGAGCACTATTGATTGTATATTACCCTCTGATATGTAACAGCAGCAATAAATGCAGACAGTATGGAACACTATAGATTGTATATTACCCACTGATATGTAACAGCAGCGCTAAATGCAGACAGTATGAAGCGCTATAGATTGTATATTACCCACTGATATGTAACAGCAGCACTAAATGCAGACAGTATGGAGAACTATAGATTGTATATAACCCATGAAAAATTCTGAATATGAATAAAGAATGGATCCGAAAATTCTGAAAAATTGATTTATTTGTTTTCGGAATTTTAGTTATGGGGCAGATTCAAAATTCAGATTCATCCAAATCTTGAATAAAATCAAATTTCGTCCGAAAACCGAAATTCGGCCGAAACAAATTGTACATGTCTAGTAACAGCAGCGCTAAATGCAGACAGTATGGTGCAGTATAGATTCTAAATTACCCACTGACATGTAACAGCAGCGCTAAATGCAGACAGTATGGAGCACTATAGATTGTAAATTACCCACTGACATGTAACAGCAGCACTAAATGCAGAATGTATGGAGCAGTATAGATTGTATATTACCCACTAACATGTAACATCAGTGCCAAATGCAGACAGTATGGAGCACTATAGATTGTACTTTACCTACTTATATATAACAGCAGCACTAAATGCAGACAGTATGGAGCACTATAGATTGTGTATTACCCACTGACATGTAACAGCAGCACTAAATGCAGACATTATGGAGCACTATAGATTGTATATTACCCACTGACATGTAACAGCAGCGCTAAATGCAGACAGTATGGAGCACTATAGATTGTATATTACCCACTGACATATAACAGCAGCACTAAATACAGACAGTATATAGCACTATAGATTGTATATTACCCATTGATGTGTAACAGCAGCGCTAAATGCAGACAGTATGGAGCACTATAGATTTTATATTACCCACTGACATGTAACAGCAGTACTAAATGCAGACAGTATAGAGCACTATAGATTGTATATTACCCACTGACATATAACAGCAGCACTAAATACAGACAGTATATAGCACTATAGATTGTATATTACCCACTGACATGTAACAGCAGCGCTAAATGCAGACAGTATAGAGCACTATAGATTGTATATTACCCTTTGACATGTAACAGCAGCGCTAAATGCAGACAGTATAGAGCACTATAGATTGTATATTACCCACTGATATGTAACAGCAGCACTAAATGCAGACAGTATGGAGCACTATAGAGTGTATATTACCCACTGACATGTAACAGCAGTGCTAAATGCAGACAGTATAGAGCACTATAGATTGTATATTACCCACTGATATGTAACAGCAGCACTAAATGCATACAGTATGGATCACTATAGATTGTATATTACCCACTGACATGTAACAGCAGTACTAAATGCAGACAGTATAGAGCACTATAGATTGTTTATTACCCACTGACATGTAACAGCAGCGCTAAATGCAGACAGTATAGAGCACTATAGATTGTATATTACCCACTGATATGTAACAGCAGCACTAAATGCAGACAGTATGGAGCACTATAGAGTGTATATTACCCACTGACATGTAACAGCAGTGCTAAATGCAGACAGTATAGAGCACTATAGATTGTATATTACCCACTGATATGTAACAGAAGCACTAAATGCATACAGTATGGATCACTATAGATTGTATATTACCCACTGACATGTAACAGCAGTACTAAATGCAGACAGTATAGAGCACTATAGATTGTTTATTACCCACTGACATGTAACAGCAGCGCTAAATGCAGACAGTATGGAGCACTATAGAGTGTATATTACCCACTGACATGTAACAGCAGCGCTAAATGCAGACAGTATAGAGCACTATAGATTGTATATTACCCTTTGACATGTAACAGCAGCGCTAAATGCAGACAGTATAGAGCACTATAGATTGTATATTACCCACTGATATGTAACAGCAGCACTAAATGCAGACAGTATGGAGCACTATAGAGTGTATATTACCCACTGACATGTAACAGCAGTGCTAAATGCAGACAGTATAGAGCACTATAGATTGTATATTACCCACTGATATGTAACAGCAGCACTAAATGCATACAGTATGGATCACTATAGATTGTATATTACCCACTGACATGTAACAGCAGTACTAAATGCAGACAGTATAGAGCACTATAGATTGTTTATTACCCACTGACATGTAACAGCAGCGCTAAATGCATACAGTATGGAGTACTATAGATTGTATATAACTCATGAAAAATTCTGAATATGAATAATGAATAAAGAATGGATCCGAAAATTGATTTATTTGTTTTCGGAATTTTAGTTATGGGGCAGATTCGAAAATTCACATTCATCCAAATCTTGAAAAAAATCAAATTTTGTCCGAAAACCGAAATTAGGCCGAAGCAAATTGTACATGTCTAGTAACAGCAGCGCTAAATGTAGACAGTATGGTGCAGTATAGATTGTAAATTATTCACTGACATGTAACAGCAGCACTAAATGCAGAATGTATGGAGCAGTATAGATTGTATATTACCCACTGACATGTAACAGCAGCGCTAAATGCAGACAGTATGGAGCACTATAGATTGTATATTACCCACTGACATGTAACAGCAGCGCTAAATGCAGACAGTATGGAGCACTATAGATTGTATATTACCCACTGACATGTAACAGCAGCACTAAATGCAGAATGTATGGAGCAGTATAGATTGTATATTACCCACTAACATGTAACATCAGTGCCAAATGCAGACAGTATGGAGCACTATAGATTGTATATTACCCACTGACATGTAACAGCAGCGCTATATGCAGACAGTATGGAGCACTATAGATTGTATATTACCCACTGACATGTAACATCAGTGCCAAATGCAGACAGTATGGAACACTATAGATTGTATATTACCCTCTGACATGTAACAGCAGCGCTAAATGCAGACAGTATGGAGCACTATAGATTGTAAATTACCCACTGACATGTAACAGCAGCACTAAATGCAGAATGTATGGAGCAGTATAGATTGTATATTACCCACTAACATGTAACATCAGTGCCAAATGCAGACAGTATGGAGCACTATAGATTGTACTTTACCTACTTATATATAACAGCAGCACTAAATGCAGACAGTATGGAGCACTATAGATTGTATATTACCCACTGACATGTAACAGCAGCACTAAATGCAGACATTATGGAGCACTATAGATTGTATATTACCCACTGACATGTAACAGCAGCGCTAAATGCAGACAGTATGGAGCACTATAGATTGTATATTACCCACTGACATATAACAGCAGCACTAAATACAGACAGTATATAGCACTATAGATTGTATATTACCCATTGATGTGTAACAGCAGCGCTAAATGCAGACAGTATGGAGCACTATAGATTTTATATTACCCACTGACATGTAACAGCAGTACTAAAAGCAGACAGTATAGAGCACTATAGATTGTATATTACCCATTGACATGTAACAGCAGCGCTAAATGCAGACAGTATAGAGCACTATAGATTGTATATTACCCTTTGACATGTAACAGCAGCGCTAAATGCAGACAGTATAGAGCACTATAGATTGTATATTACCCTTTGACATGTAACAGCAGCGCTAAATGCAGACAGTATAGAGCACTATAGATTGTATATTACCCACTGATATGTAACAGCAGCACTAAATGCAGACAGTATGGAGCACTATAGAGTGTATATTACCCACTGACATGTAACAGCAGTGCTAAATGCAGACAGTATAGAGCACTATAGATTGTATATTACCCACTGATATGTAACAGCAGCACTAAATGCATACAGTATGGATCACTATAGATTGTATATTACCCACTGACATGTAACAGCAGTACTAAATGCAGACAGTATAGAGCACTATAGATTGTTTATTACCCACTGACATGTAACAGCAGTGCTAAATACAGACAGTATGGAGCACTATAGAGTGTATATTACCCACTGACATGTAACAGCAGCACTAAATGCAGACAGTATGGAGTACTATAGATTGTATATTACCCGCTGACATGTAACAGCAGCGCTAAAGGCAGACAGTATAGAGCACTATAGATTGTATATTACCCACTGACATGTAACAGCAGCACTAAATGCATACAGTATGGAGTACTATAGATTGTATATAACTCATGAAAAATTCTGAATATGAATAATGAATAAAGAATGGATCCGAAAATTGATTTATTTGTTTTCGGAATTTTAGTTATGGGGCAGATTCGAAAATTCAGATTCATCCAAATCTTGAAAAAAATCAAATTTTGTCCGAAAACCGAAATTAGGCCGAAGCAAATTGTACATGTCTAGTAACAGCAGCGCTAAATGCAGACAGTATGGTGCAGTATAGATTGTAAATTACTCACTGACATGTAACAGCAGCACTAAATGCAGAATGTATGGAGCAGTATAGATTGTATATTACCCACTAACATGTAACATCAGTGCCAAATGCAGACAGTATGGAGCACTATAGATTGTATATTACCCACTGACATGTAACAGCAGCGCTATATGCAGACAGTATGGAGCACTATAGATTGTATATTACCCACTGACATGTAACATCAGTGCCAAATGCAGACAGTATGGAGCACTATAGATTGTATATTACCCACTGACATGTAACAGCAGCGCTAAATGCAGACAGTATGGAGCACTATAGATTGTATATTACCCACTGACATGTAACAGCAGCGCTAAATGCAGACAGTATGGATTATTTTAGATTGTATAATACCCAATGACATGTAACAGCAGCACTAAATGCAGACAGTATAGAGCAATATAGATTGTATATTACCCACTGACATGTAACAGCAGAACGAAATGCAGTCAGTATATAGCACTATATATTGTATATTACCCACTAAAATGTAAAAGCAGCACTAAATTCAGACAGTATGAAGCACTATAGATTGTTTATTACCCACTGACATATAACAACAGCACTTAATGCAGTAAGTATATAGCACTATAGATTGTATATTACCCACTGACATTAAACAGCTGCATTAATGCAGACCGTACATAGCACTATAGATTGTATATTACCCACTGACTTGTAACAGCAGCATTAATGCAGACCGTACATAGCACTAAAGATTGTATATTACCCACTGACATATAACAGAAGCACTAAATGCAGACAGTATGGAGCACTATTGATTGTATATTACCCTCTGATATGTAACAGCAGCAATAAATGCAGACAGTATGGAACACTATAGATTGTTTATTACCCACTGACATGTAACAGCAGCACTAAATGCAGACAGTATGGAGCACTATAGATTGTATATTACCCACTGACATGTAACAGCAGAACTAAATGCAGACAGTATGGAGCACTATAGATTGTATATTACCATCTGATATGTAACAGCAGAACTAAATGCAGACTGTATGGAGCACTATAGATTGTATATTACCCACTGACATATAACAACAGAACGAAATGCAGTCAGTATATAGCACTATATGTTGTATATTACCCACTAAAATGTAAAAGCAGCGCTAAATGCAGACAGTATGAAGCACTATAGATTGTTTATTACCCACTGACATATAACAACAGCACTTAATGCAGTAAGTATATAGCACTATAGATTGTATATTACCCATTGACATGTAACAGCAGCACTAAAGGCAGACAGTATATAGCACTATAGATTGTATATTACCCACTGACATGTAACAACAGCACTAAATGCAGACAGTATGTAGCACTATAGATTGTATATTACCCACTGACATATAACAGAAGCACTAAATGCAGACAGTATGGAGCACTATTGATTGTATATTACCCACTGACATGTAACAGCAGCGCTAAATGCAGACAGCATGGAGCACTATTGATTGTATATTACCCTCTGATATGTAACAGCAGCACTAAATGCAGACAGTATGGAGCACTATAGATTGTATATTACCCACTAAAATGTAACAGCAGCACTAAATGCAGACAGTATGGAGCACTATAGATTATTTATTACCTTCTGATATGTAACAGCAGCACTAAATGCAGACCCCTCTGACATGTAACAGCAGCGCTAAATGCAGACAGTATGGAGCACTATAGATTGTAAATTACCCACTGACATGTAACAGCAGCACTAAATGCAGAATGTATGGAGCAGTATAGATTGTATATTACCCACTAACATGTAACATCAGTGCCAAATGCAGACAGTATGGAGCACTATAGATTGTACTTTACCTACTTATATATAACAGCAGCACTAAATGCAGACAGTATGGAGCACTATAGATTGTATATTACCCACTGACATGTAACAGCAGCACTAAATGCAGACAGTATGGAGTATTATAGATTGTATATTACCCACTGACATGTAACAGCAGCACTAAATGCAGACAGTATGGAGCACTATAGATTGTATATTACCCACTGACATATAACAGCAGCACTAAATGCAGACAGTATATAGCACTATAGATTGTATATTACCCATTGATGTGTAACAGCAGCGCTAAATGCAGACAGTATGGAGCACTATAGATTTTATATTACCCACTGACATGTAACAGCAGTACTAAAAGCAGACAGTATAGAGCACTATAGATTGTATATTACCCATTGACATGTAACAGCAGCGCTAAATGCAGACAGTATAGAGCACTATAGATTGTATATTACCCTTTGACATGTAACAGCAGCGCTAAATGCAGACAGTATATAGCACTATAGATTGTATATTACCCACTAACATGTAACAGCAGCGCTAAATGCAGACAGTATGTAGCAGTATAGATTGTATATTACCCACTAACATATAACAGCAGCACTAAATGCAGACAGTATGGAGCACTATAGAGTGTATATTACCCACTGACATGTAACAGCAGCGCTAAATGCAGACAGTATAGAGCACTATAGATTGTATATTACCCACTGATATGTAACAGCAGCACTAAATGCATACAGTATGGATCACTATAGATTGTATATTACCCACTGACATGTAACAGCAGTACTAAATGCAGACAGTATAGAGCACTATAGATTGTTTATTACCCACTGACATGTAACAGCAGTGCTAAATACAGACAGTATGGAGCACTATAGAGTGTATATTACCCACTGACATGTAACAGCAGCACTAAATGCAGACAGTATGGAGTACTATAGATTGTATATTACCCGCTGACATGTAACAGCAGCGCTAAAGGCAGACAGTATAGAGCACTATAGATTGTATATTACCCACTGACATGTAACAGCAGCACTAAATGCATACAGTATGGAGTACTATAGATTGTATATAACTCATGAAAAATTCTGAATATGAATAATGAATAAAGAATGGATCCGAAAATTGATTTATTTGTTTTCGGAATTTTAGTTATGGGGCAGATTCGAAAATTCAGATTCATCCAAATCTTGAAAAAAATCAAATTTTGTCCGAAAACCGAAATTAGGCCGAAGCAAATTGTACATGTCTAGTAACAGCAGCGCTAAATGCAGACAGTATGGTGCAGTATAGATTGTAAATTACTCACTGACATGTAACAGCAGCACTAAATGCAGAATGTATGGAGCAGTATAGATTGTATATTACCCACTAACATGTAACATCAGTGCCAAATGCAGACAGTATGGAGCACTATAGATTGTATATTACCCACTGACATGTAACAGCAGCGCTATATGCAGACAGTATGGAGCACTATAGATTGTATATTACCCACTGACATGTAACATCAGAGCAAAATGCAGACAGTATGGAGCACTATAGATTGTATATTACCGACTGACATGTAACAGCAGCGCTAAATGCAGACAGTATGGAGCACTATAGATTGTATATTACCCACTGACATGTAACAGCAGCACTAAATGCAGACAGTATGGATTATTTTAGATTGTATAATACCCAATGACATGTAACAGCAGCACTAAATGCAGACAGTATAGAGCAATATAGATTGTATATTACCCACTGACATGTAACAGCAGAACGAAATGCAGTCAGTATATAGCACTATATATTGTATATTACCCACTAAAATGTAAAAGCAGCACTAAATTCAGACAGTATGAAGCACTATAGATTGTTTATTACCCACTGACATATAACAACAGCACTTAATGCAGTAAGTATATAGCACTATAGATTGTATATTACCCACTGACATTAAACAGCTGCATTAATGCAGACCGTACATAGCACTATAGATTGTATATTACCCACTGACTTGTAACAGCAGCATTAATGCAGACCGTACATAGCACTAAAGATTGTATATTACCCACTGACATATAACAGAAGCACTAAATGCAGACAGTATGGAGCACTATTGATTGTATATTACCCTCTGATATGTAACAGCAGCAATAAATGCAGACAGTATGGAACACTATAGATTGTTTATTACCCACTGACATGTAACAGCAGCACTAAATGCAGACAGTATGGAGCACTATAGATTGTATATTACCCACTAAAATGTAACAGCAGAACTAAATGCAGACAGTATGGAGCACTATAGATTGTATATTACCATCTGATATGTAACAGCAGAACTAAATGCAGACTGTATGGAGCACTATAGATTGTATATTACCCACTGACATATAACAACAGAACGAAATGCAGTCAGTATATAGCACTATATGTTGTATATTACCCACTAAAATGTAAAAGCAGCGCTAAATGCAGACAGTATGAAGCACTATAGATTGTTTATTACCCACTGACATATAACAACAGCACTTAATGCAGTAAGTATATAGCACTATAGATTGTATATTACCCATTGACATGTAACAGCAGCACTAAAGGCAGACAGTATATAGCACTATAGATTGTATATTACCCACTGACATGTAACAACAGCACTAAATGCAGACAGTATGTAGCACTATAGATTGTATATTACCCACTGACATATAACAGAAGCACTAAATGCAGACAGTATGGAGCACTATTGATTGTATATTACCCACTGACATGTAACAGCAGCGCTAAATGCAGACAGCATGGAGCACTATTGATTGTATATTACCCTCTGATATGTAACAGCAGCACTAAATGCAGACAGTATGGAGCACTATAGATTGTATATTACCCACTAAAATGTAACAGCAGCACTAAATGCAGACAGTATGGAGCACTATAGATTATTTATTACCTTCTGATATGTAACAGCAGCACTAAATGCAGACAGTATATAGCACTATAGATTGTGTATTACCCACTGACATGTAACAGCAGCACTAAATGCAGACAGTAAGGAGCACTATAGATTGTATATTAACCACTGACATGTAACAGCAGTGCTAAAGGTAGACAATATGGATCACTATAGATTATTTATTACCTTCTGATATGTAATAGCAGCACTAAATGCAGACAGTATATCGCACTATAGATTGTGTATTACCCACTGACATGTAACAGCAGCACTAAATGCAGACAGTATGGAGCACTATAGATTGCATATTACCCACAAACATGTAACAGCAGCACTAAATGCAGAAATTATGGATAGTGATGTCGCGAACATAAAATTTTGCGTTCGCGAACAGCGAACGCGATCTTCCGCAAAAGTTCACGAACGGGCGAACCGGGCGAACCGCCATTGACTTCAATAGGCAGGCGAATTTTAAAACCCACAGGGACTCTTTCTGGCCACAAAAGTGATGGAAAAGTTGTTTCAAGGGGAATAACACCTGGACTGTGGCATGCCGGAGGGGGATCCCTGGCAAAACTCCCATGGAAATTACATAGTTGATGCAGAGTCTGTTTTTAATCCATAAAGGGCATAAATCACCTAAAATTCCTAAATTGTTTGGAATAACGTGCTTTAAAACATCAGGTATGATGTTGTATCGTTCAGGTAGTGTAAGGGTTACGCCTGCTTTACAGTGACAGACCAAACTCCCCGTTTAATGCACCGCAAACAACCGCAAACAGTCAATTTGCACAACCGCAAACTCCCCATTTGCACAAGGTTGGATACCAAGCTAGCCATGTCCCGTTCCTTGTCCTCACTGATGTCACTGCGCGTGCAATCACTTCCTGGGGTAACAGAAAATGCTCCACCCACAAGATGCTCCTATTATATTACTGCACTGAGGATGCTGCCTGTATCTGTGTGTCCTGCTCCCTGGCCGGAGAGCACAGGGGACACCAGGTCGAGCTGCTGAATGAGGCTTCTGAGAAGAAGAAAAAGAAACTGAGAAATGTTCTGCAGAAACTGACCACAAAGAGAGTGGAGACTGAGAAAAGAGTCTAGAGTCTGCAGAAGCACAGGAGAGGGGTGCAAGAGAAAGCAGCTGGTGTAACAGAGAGACTGACTGCCCTGATTAGGGACATCAGGAAACAGCTGGAAGACCTAGAGAAGCGAGTCCTGAGTGAGATCACCCGGCAGCAGGAGCAGGTTTTACTCACAATCTCTGATCTGATCCAGCAGCTGGGAAAAAGAGAATGACGAGCTAACCAGGAAGATTTGTCACATTGAGGAGCTGTGCAACATGACTGACCCATTAAATGTCCTACAAGAACAGGAATCACACAGAGATGAGATGTTTGGTCGGTCCTCCTACTTCCAAGTTCCAATTTTGGGCACTGCGCGTGCAATCTAATGTGCCACCAGATAGGAGTGGTGTGTTAACTAGTACTATTCTTATCAGTTTAATCCCTGTTACGTGCCCTATCAGGGGACGTGTATATGGCATCGATTTTAGGAACCCGGAGATGATTTTAGGAACCGGGAAATGGAAAAAGATGCTTGGTCGGTCCGGCCACGAGATAGATAGATAGATTAGATAGATAGGTCAATAGATGCAATAGATACATTTGATGATAGATACGATAGATAGATAGATTTGATAGATAAATAGATAGATTTGATAGATAATTTCCCAGACAGAGAATTACAAGACGGGCGGTCTGGGACCCATGGTAAGGTTCCCAGAGGAAGTTGCGGCGCACGAGGCTCTGATTAGAACAGAGCACTCTGTGTATCTGCCCTCGGCCGAAATTGGAACATTCTTTAGCTTTCTGCCTGTCGGCCAAATGTCCATCTGCCAAATGTCCGTCTGCCAAATGTCCATCTGCCAAATGTCCTTCTGCATTTTGTCAGAGCACCGCGTGCAATCTACTGTGCCACCAGATAGGAGTGGTGTGTTAACTAGTACTATTCTTATCAGTTTAATCCCTGTTACGTCCCCTATCAGGGGACGTGTATATGGCATGGATTTTAGGAACCGGGAGATGGAAAAAGATGCTTGGACACCCAGTACAGGTCGTTCTCCTTCAGCCTTTTTATACGAGGGTCCCTGACCCTCAACAGGCACGGCAGCATGAAAGACCCCATACGCCATTACTTTCTTTTGCACAATCGAGTACAGGTATGGCATCGATTTTAGGAAACCGGAGATAATTTTTAGGAACCGGGAGGTGGAAAAAGATGCTTGGACACCCAGTACAGGTCGTTCTCCTTCAGCCTTTTTATACGAGGATCCCCTTCCCTCAACAGGCCAGACAGTTTGAAAGACCCCATATGCCATGACTTCCTTTTGCACAATCGAGTACAGGTATGGCATCGATTTTAGGAACCCAGAGATAATTTTAGGAACCGGGAGATGGAAAAAGATGCTTGGACACCCAGTACGGGTCGTTCTCCTTCAGCCTTTTATACAAGGGTCCCCGACCCTCAACAGGCACGACAGCATGAAAGACCCCATATGCCATTACTTCCTTTTGCACAATCGAGTACAGGTATGGCATCGATTTTAGGAACCCGGAGATAATTTTAGGAACCGGGAGATGGAAAAAGATGCTTGGACACCCAGTACAGGTCGTTCTCCTTCAGCCTTTTTAAACGAGGGTCCCCGACCCTCAACAGGCATGACAGCATGAAAGACCCCATATGCCATTACTTCCTTTTGCACAATCGAGTACAGGTATGGCATCGATTTTAGGAACCCAGAGATAATTTTAGGAAACGGGAGATGGAAAAAGAAGCTTGGACACCCAGTACAGGTCGTTCTCCTTCAGCCTTTTTATACGAGTGTCCCCGACCCTCAACAGGCCAGACAGTTTGAAAGACCCCATATGCCATGACTTCCTTTTGCACAATCGAGTACAGGTATGGCATCGATTTTAGGAACCCGGAGATGATTTTAGGAACCGGGAGATGGAAAAAGATGCTTGGTCGGTCCGGCCACGAGATAGATAGATACATAGATTAGATAGATAGATCAATAGATGCAATAGATACATTTGTTGATAGATATGATAGATAGATAGATAGATAGATTTGATAGATAATTTCCCAGACAGAGAATTACAACAAGACGTGCGGTCTGGGACCCATGGTAAGGTTCCCAGAGGCAGTTGCGGTGCCCGAGGCTCTGATTAGAACAGAGCACTCTGGAACGTATCTGCCCTCGGCTGAAATTGAAATTGAAATTAGAATACACTAGCAGACTGATGTAAATTTTTTTTTTTTTAAATTTACACTACTGTTACACCAGATATGACTGGCGGTGGCACTGAGCAAGTAGGTACAGTATATGCTGTGAGCCTGGCACACAGGCTGGCAGTGGCAGGCTGGCCTGACAACTGAAATTAGATTACACTAGCAGGCTGGCAGTGGCAGGCAGGCAACTGCTATTAGATTACACTAGCAGACTGATGTAAAAGTTTTTTTTTTTAAATTTACACTAATGTTACACCAGATATGAGTGGTGGCACTGAGCGAGTAGGCACAGTATATGCTGTGAGCCTGACACACAGGCTGGCAGTGGCAGGCTGGCCTGGCAACTGAAATTAGATTACACTAGCAGACTGATGTAAAAGTTTTTTTTTTTTAAATTTACACTACTGTTACACCAGATATGACTGGTGGTGGCACTGAGCAAGTAGGCACAGTATTTGCTGTGAGCCTGACACACAGGCTGGCAGTGGCAGGCTGGCCTGGCAACTGCTATTAGATTACACTAGCAGACTGATGTAAAAGTTTTTTTTTTTTTTTAAATTTACACTAATGTTACACCAGATATGAGTGGTGGCACTGAGCAAGTAGGCACAGTATATGCTGTGAGCCTGACACACAGGCTGGCAGTGGCAGGCAGGCAACTGCTATTAGATTACACTAGCAGACTGATGTAAAAGTTTTTTTTTTTAAATTGACACTAATGTTACACCAGATATGAGTGGTGGTGGCACTGAGCAAGTAGGCACAGTATATGCTGTGAGCCTGACACACGCTGACAGGCAAGCAAATGCAATTAGATTACAAAGAAAAAAAAAATGATGTTCTAGCCCTAAAAAGGGCTTTTTGGGGTGCTGTCCTTACAGCAGAGATCAGATGAGTCCTTCAGGACTATAGTGGACACTGAATACATTAGCCTAGCTATCGATTTCCCTATTAAATTAGCAACAACTACACTGTCCCTCCTCTCACTAGCAATGCAGCTTCCGAATGAATCTAAAATAGCTGCTGTCCATGAGGTGTAAGGGTCTGGGAGGGAGTGTCTGCTGCTGATTGGCTGGAATGTGCCTGCTGACTGTGAGATACAGGGTCAAAGTTCAGTCAATGATGAAGAATAGGTGGCGGATCGAACATCGCATATGTTCGCCGGGAACTGTTCTCCGGCGAACTGTTCGCGTCATCACTAATTATGGAGCACTATAGACTGTATATTACCCACTGACATGTAACAGCAGCGCTAAATACAGACAGTATATAGCACTAAAGATTGTATATTACCCACTGACATGTAACAGCAGCACTAAATGCAGACAGTATGGAGCACTATAGATTGTATATTACCCACTGATATGTAACAGCAGCACTAAATGCAGACATTATAGAGCACTATAGATTGTATATTACCCACTGACATGTAACAGCAGCACTAAATGCAGACAGTATGGAGCACTATAGATTGTATATTACCCACTGATATGTAACAGCAGCACTAAATGCAGACATTATAGAGCACTATAGATTGTATATTACCCACTGACATGTAACAGCAGCACTAAATGCAGACAGTATGGAGCACTATAGATTGTATATTACCCACTGACATGTAACAGCAGCACTAAATGCAGACAGTATGGAGCACTATAGATTGTATATTACCCACTGATATGTAACAGCAGCACTAAATGCAGACATTATAGAGCACTATAGATTGTATATTACCCACTGACATGTAACAGCAGCACTAAATGCAGACAGTATGGAGCACTATAGATTGTATATTACCCACTGATATGTAACAGCAGTGCTAAATGCAGACAGTATATAGCACTATAGATTGTATATTACCCACAGATATGTAAGAGCAGTGCTAAATGCAGACAGTATATAGCATTATAGATTGTATATTACCCGCTAACATGTAACAGCTGCACTTAATGCAGACAGTATAGAGCACAATAGATTGTATGTTACCCACTGATATGTAACAGCAGTGCTAAATGCAGAAAGTATATAGCACTATAGATTGTATATTACCCACAGAAATGTAACAGCAGTGCTAAATGCAGACAGTATATAGCACTATAGATTGTATATTACCCACTGACATGTAACAGCAGCGCTAAATGCAGACAGTATATAGCACTATAGATTGTATATTACCCACTGACATGTAACAACAGCACTAAATGCAGAAAGTATATAGCACTATAGATTGTATATTACCCACTGACTTGTAACAGCAGCGCTAAATGCAGACAGTATGGAGCACTATAGATTGTATATTAACCACTGACTTGTAACAGCATCAATAAATGCAGACAGTATGAGACACTATAGATTGTATTTTACCCACTGACATATAACAGCAGCGCTA
Organism: Bombina bombina; assembly: GCF_027579735.1. NCBI lineage: Eukaryota > Metazoa > Chordata > Amphibia > Anura > Bombinatoridae > Bombina > Bombina bombina. Next base: position 1,588,501,740 of record NC_069499.1, read on the forward strand.
AATGCAGACAGTATATAGCACTAACAATTGTGTATTACCCACTGACGTAACAGCAGCGCTAAATGCAGACAGTATAAAGCACTATAGATTTTTTATTACCCACTGACATATAACAGCAACACTATATGCAGACATTATATAGCACTATAGATTGTATATTACCCACTGACATGTAACAGCAGCGCTAAATGCAGACAGTATGGAGAACTATAGATTGTATGTTACCCACTAACATGTAGCAGTAGCACTAAATGCAGACAGTATGGAGCACTATAGATTGTATATTACCCACTGACATGTAACAACAGCACTAAATGCAGACAGTATATAGCACTATAGATTGTATATTACCCACTGACATGTAACAACAGCACTAAATGCAGACAGTGTGGAGCACTATAGATTGTATATTACCCTCTGACATGTAACAGCAGCGCTAAATGAAGACTGTATATAGAAATATAGATTGTATATTACCCACTGACATGTAACAGCAGCACTAAATGCAGACAGTATATAGCACTATAGATTGTATTTCACCCACTGACATGTAACAGCAGCACTAAAGGCAGACAGTATATAGCACTGTAGATTGTATATTACCCAATGACATCTAACATCAGCTCTAAATGCAGACAGTATAAAGCACTATAATTTGTATATTACCCACTGACATGTAACAGCAGCACTAAATGCAGACAGTATAGAGCACTATAATTTGTATATTACCCACTGACATGTAACAGCAGTGCTAAATGCAGACAGTATAGAGGACTATAATTTGTATATTACCCACTGACATGTAACAGCAGCACTAAATGCAGACAGTATGGATCACTTTAGATTGTATAATACCCACTGACATGTAGCAGCAGCGCTAAATGCAGACAGTATGGAGCACTATAGATTGTATATTACCCACTGACATGTAACAGCAGCGCTAAATGCAGACAGTATGGAGCACTATAGATTGCATATTACCCACTGACATGTAACAGCAGCACTAAATGCATACAGTATGGAGCAGTATAGATTGTTTATTACCCACTGACATGTAACAACAGCACTAAATGCAGTCAGTATATAGCACTATAGATTGTAAATTACCCACTGACTTGTAACAGCAGCATTAATGCAGACCGTATATAGTACTATAGATTGTATAATACCCACTGACATGTAACAACAGCACTAAATGCAGCAGACAATATGGAGCACTATAGATTGTTTATTACCCACTGACATGTAACAGCAGCATTAAATGCAGACAGCATGGAGCACTATAGATTGTATATTACCCACTGACACGTAACAGCAGCATTAAATGCAGACAGTATGGAGCACTATAGATTGTATATTATCCACTGACATGTAACAGCAGCACTAAATGCAGACAGTATATAGCACTATAGATTGTATATTACCCACTGACACGTAACAGCAGCACTAAATGCAGACAGTATGGAGCACTATAGATTGTATATTACCCACTGACATGTAACAGCAGCACTAAATGCAGACAGTATATAGCACTATAGATTGTATATTACCCACTGACATGTAACAGCAGTGCTAAATGCAGTCAGTATGAAGCACTATAGATTGTATATTACCCTCTGACATGTAACGGCAGCACTAAATGCAGACAGTATATAGCACTATAGATTGTATATTACCCACTGACATGTAACAGCAGCACTAAATGCAGACAGTATATAGCACTATAGATTGTTTATTACCCACTGACATGTAACAGCAGCATTAAATGCAGTAAGTATATAGCACTATAGATTGTATATTACTCACTGACATGTAACAGCAGCACTAAATGCAGACAGTATATAGCACTATAGATTGTATATTACCCACTGACATGTAACAGCAGCACTAAATGCAGACAGTATGGAGCACTATAGATTGTATATTACCCACTGACATGTAACAGCAGCACTAAATGCAGATAGTATGGAGTATTATAGATTGTATATTACCCACTGACATGTAACAGCAACACTAAATGCAGACAGTATATAGCACTATAGATTGTATATTACCCACTGACATGTAACAGCAGTGCTAAATGCAGACAGTATGAAGCACTATAGATTATATATATACCCTCTGACATGTAACAGCAGCGCTAAATGCAGACAGTATGTAGCAGTATAGATTGTATATTACCCTCTGACATGTAACAGCAGCACTAAATGCAGACAGTATGGAGCACTATAGATTGTATATTACCCTCTGACATGTAACAGCCGCGCTAAATGCAGACAGTATGTAGCAGTATAGATTGTATATTACCCTCTGACATGTAACAGCCGCGCTAAATGCAGACAGTATGTAGCAGTATAGATTGTATATTACCCACTGACATGTAACAGCCGTGCTAAATGCAGACAGTATGTAGCACTATAGATTGTATATTACCCTCTGACATGTAACAGCCGCGCTAAATGCAGACAGTATGTAGCAGTATCGATTGTATATTACCCACTGACATGTAACAGCAGCGCTAAATGCAGACAGTATGTAGCAGTATAGATTGTATATTACCCTCTGACATGTAACAGCCGCGCTAAATGCAGACAGTATGGAGCAGTATAGATTGTATATTACCCTCTGACATGTAACAGCAGCACTAAATGCAGACAGTATGTAGCAGTATAGATTGTATATTACCCACTGACATGTAACAGCCGCGCTAAATGCAGACAGTATGTAGCAGTATAGATTGTATATTACCCACTGATATGTAACAGCAGCACTAAATGCAGACAGTACAGAGCAGTATAGATTGTATATTACGTTATTTGTAGGAGCCAATCAGAGATTTAGTTCACAAAGAACTGTAAAAAAAAAGTACTCAGTACTTGCAGTTGTTATCAGCTAAAGCCAGTAAGGGACATACATGTAGCATTGTTAGCCTTGAAACGTCAGCAGGTGTATTTCATGTTCTGAGAATTAGAAATTGCTTATTTAGGAGAGCTAAATTACATTAAAAGGGGGCAAAATAAATAATGGCAATATATTATAAAGTAGTTTCATCACTTGAAAATATAAACCGTATATATGGTGTGTGGAAGCACACTAATCTTCAAGGGGGCACTCTAAATCAAAACAAATGTAACACAATGTAATAAGTCTAATAATAATGTATACAACAACACTCCCAAAATAAACAGCAGAATACCAGAGGGGAAAAAAATATATAACCTTGTGACTGGATACACAATAAATGTGCAATAACTCCAGATGATTGCAAAGGTCAGATAAAATCAGCCTGAGGAAACAGCCAGTTGTAGGCTGAGAAATAAGTTGCTTTTAAAATAAAAATATTCTTTTTAACTAATACACTTTCTGCTGGATTTTATCTGGGAATCCATCTATACTCCGGCATCAGTTTTGGGAGCTATCTTATTTGCTGAAACCTTTGAGACATCAGCTGGGCGGCTGAGAAGTCCCAGTCTGTGTATATTGCACCTGGGGGTGCTTTGCTACATGTAAGTGTGCATATATCCCATATACACATATATTTGTACAAACTGTACTGCGCTATGTTGGCTCTATATCCTCCCCTTTAGGAACCAGGAGGACCTCACTGGTAAAGAAGTACTACAGAATTATCTCTGTTCAGTTTTCTGGGCAACTGTGAGGTCTGCTTCCTTGCACGTTTTGGTGCTATTCGTTTGTGAGTATTAGTCTTACATATTTTGCTTGTCCCTTGGTATTGTGGTATTAGACCATTGGGCGCCTCTGTGTTTCTTTTTCCAGTTTCATCACTTTATTCAATTTATATATTGTAAATATCTAAAAGTTTTTACTGTCCCTTTAATTGTGGCCAATCTCTGCTGGGTGTGTCCTCTGGGCCAAGCAAGTGTAAATAGGGCTGCCAGCTGTGGGCCATATATCTAGATAACTGGGCACAATGCTAACTAGGGTCACACAATGCCACCACCCAAACCCCAACTCTTGATCCAGCTTAATCTTTCTAACAACTGTGCAGTCATTTTACCCCACGGCTGCCTGTAACATGGACATAAATAATTGTACTTATTTGCCAGTAACAGAAATAAAACGTAGTGTGTTGGCCCCCTTGACTACTACTCACTCCTTTCTGCTACATGTTTGTAATGCATTGAGACACAGGAATTATTTTACCTTTAGCTAAAACTTTTAAGTGAAGTATTTTTGTGAAGATTTTACTGGACAGACTGTTAAAATACTAGACTCTCCTATTGAATACTGAACCCCTGGTTTGTGTGCAGACCAGCAGTTAAACAGTTAATAAGGGAACCACACAGTCTGCATTGTGTAGTGTTTGCTAACTGCTCTAATTAACTGTTTCACTCATAGGGCGCTCACAAAACTGGCAACTCCATGTGTCAAATGTCACAGATTAAGACAATCTGCAGCATTTTAAAGGGAAATTATCTTACAGGAATCTCTTTAGCCTCTAGCGAGCGTCGGAACAATCAAAAGTTTTACACAAAAAAAAGCAAAATAAATAATGAGGATAAGTCTATTAACTACACCTAATGACACATTGAATATAACAATATCTAGGTGTGTAATGTCTCTTTAAGAATGATTCCTTTAAGATATAGATGATATGTGCAGGACAGCGTTTTGTTGTTGCGTGGGTCTCTTTAAGATGAGCATATTTAAATATAAATTACATAAACTGATCACTAATTATGCAGATTGTTAAAACTGATTGCTGCAATATCATGGTAGCCATGAATGCATTAAATGCGCTTATTACACCATTAGCTGTTCCCTACTAGGGCTATAAATGGAACAGAGTGACAATAATCTGTAAGACAAGAATTATTCAGTATTTTCCCCAGGACTGTATGAGGGAAGAGTTGTCACTTCATCAGATTAATCAATTAATGCCGGATTTAATGTGTTTGTCACAGGATTAGTGACAGGTGTAACACACTTATGGTATAATGCGTTTGTGACAGGATTAGTGACAGGTGTAACGCACTTATGGTATAATGTGTTTGTCACAGGATTAGTGACAGGTGTAACACACTTATGGTATAATGTGTTTGTCACAGGATTAGTTACAGGTGTAACACACTTATGGTATAATGCGTTTGTGACAGGATTAGTGACAGGTGTAACGCACTTATGGTATAATGTGTTTGTCACAGGATTAGTGACAGGTGTAACACACTTATGGTATAATGTGTTTGTCACAGGATTAGTGACAGGTGTAACACACTTACAGTATAATGTGTTTGTCACAGGATTAGTGACAGGTGACACACTTATGGTATAATGCGTTTGTCACAGGATTAGTGACAGGTGACACACTTACAGTATAATGTGTTTGTCACAGGATTAGTGACAGGTGTAACACACTTATGGTATAATGCATTTGTCACAGTATTAGTGACAGGTGTAGCACACATGGTATAATGCGTTTGTCACAGGATTAGTGACAGGTGTAACACACGTACAGTATAATGTGTTTGTCACAGGATTAGTGACAGGTGACACACTAATGGTATAATGCGTTTGTCACAGGATTAGTGACAGGTGTAACACACTTATCGTATAATGTGTTTGTCACAGGATTAGTGACAGGTGTAACACACTTATGGTATAATGCGTTTGTCACAGGAATAGTGACAGGTGTAACACACTTATGGTATAATGCGTTTGTCACAGGATTAGTGACAGGTATAACACACTTATGGTATAATGTGTTTGTCACAGGATTAGTGACAGATGTAACATACTTATGTTTTAATGTGTTTGTCACAGGATTAGTGACAGGTGTAACACACTTATGGTGTAATGTGTTTGTCACAGGATAATTGACAGGTGTAACACACTTATGGTATTATGCATTTGTCACAGTATTAGTGACAGGTGTAGCACACATGGTATAATGCGTTTGTCACAGGATTAGTGACAGGTGTAACACACTTACAGTATAATGTGTTTGTCACAGGATTAGTGACAGGTGACACACTTATGGTATAATGCGTTTGTCACAGGATTAGTGACAGGTGTAACACACTTATCGTATAATGTGTTTGTCACAGGATTAGTGACATGTGTGACACACTTATGGTATAATGCGTTTGTCACAGGATTAGTGACATGTGTAACACACTTATGGTATAATGCGTTTGTCACAGGATTAGTGACAGGTGTAACACGCTTACAGTATAATGTGTTTGTCACAGGATCAGTGACAGGTGTGACACACTTATGGTATAATGTGTTTGTCACAGGATTAGTGACAGGTGTAACACACTTATGGTATAATGCGTTTGTCACAGGATTAGTGACAGGTGTAACACACTTATGGTATAATGTGTTTGTCACAGGATTAGTGACAGGTGTAACACACTTATGGTTTAATGTGTTTGTCACAGGATTAGTGACAGGTGTAACACACTTATGGTATAATGCGTTTGTCACAGGATTAGTGACAGGTGTAACACACTTATGGTATAATGTGTTTGTCACAGGATTAATGACAGGTGTAACACACTTATGGTATAATGTGTTTGTCACAGGATTAATGACAGGTGTAACACACTTACAGTATAATGTGTTTGTCACAAAATTAGTGACAGGTGTGACACACTTATGGTATAATGCGTTTGTGACAGGATTAGTGACAGGTGTAACACACTTATGGTATAATGCGTTTGTGACAGGATTAGTGACAGGTGTAACACACTTATGGTATAATTTGTTTGTCACAGGATTAGTGACAGGTGTAACACACTTATGGTATAATGTGTTTGTCACAGGATTAGTGACAGGTGTAACACACTTATGGTTTAATGTGTTTGTCACAGGATTAGTGACAGGTGTAACACACTTATGGTATAATGCGTTTGTCACAGGATTAGTGACAGGTGTAACACACTTATGGTATAATGTGTTTGTCACAGGATTAATGACAGGTGTAACACACTTATGGTATAATGTGTTTGTCACAGGATTAATGACAGGTGTAACACACTTACAGTATAATGTGTTTGTCACAAAATTAGTGACAGGTGTGACACACTTATGGTATAATGCGTTTGTGACAGGATTAGTGACAGGTGTAACACACTTATGGTATAATGCGTTTGTCACAGGATTAGTGACAGGTGTGACACACTTATGGTATAATGTGTTTGTGACAGGATTAGTGACAGGTGTAACACACTTATGGTATAATGCGTTTGTGACAGGATTAGTGACAGGTGTAACACACTTATGGTATAATGCGTTTGTCACAGGATTAGTGACAGGTGTAACACACTTATGGTATAATGCGTTTGTGACAAGATTAGTGACAGGTGTAACACACTTATGGTATTATGTGTTTGTCACAGGATTAGTGACAGGTGTAACACACTTATGGTATAATGTGTTTGTCACAGGATTAGTGACAGGTGTAACACACTTACAGTATAATGTGTTTGTCACAGGATTAGTGACAGGTGTAACACACTTATGGTATAATGCGTTTGTCACAGGATTAGTGACAGGTGTAACACACTTATGGTATTATGTGTTTGTCACAGGATTAGTGACAGGTGTAACACACTTATGGTATAATGTGTTTGTCACAGGATTAGTGACAGGTGTAACACACTTACAGTATAATGTGTTTGTCACAGGATTAGTGACAGGTGACACACTTATGGTATAATGCGTTTGCCACAGGATTAGTGACAGGTGACACACTTACAGTATAATGTGTTTGTCACAGGATTAGTGACAGGTGTAACACACTTATGGTATAATGCATTTGTCACAGTATTAGTGACAGGTGTAGCACACATGGTATAATGCGTTTGTCACAGGATTAGTGACAGGTGTAACACACGTACAGTATAATGTGTTTGTCACAGGATTAGTGACAGGTGACACACTAATGGTATAATGCGTTTGTCACAGGATTAGTGACAGGTGTAACACACTTATCGTATAATGTGTTTGTCACAGGATTAGTGACAGGTGTAACACACTTATGGTATAATGTGTTTGTCACAGGATTAGTGACAGGTGTAACACACTTATGGTATAATGCGTTTGTCACAGGAATAGTGACAGGTGTAACACACTTATGGTATAATGCGTTTGTCACAGGATTAGTGACAGGTATAACACACTTACGGTATAATGTGTTTGTCACAGGATTAGTGACAGATGTAACATACTTATGTTTTAATGTGTTTGTCACAGGATTAGTGACAGGTGTAACACACTTATGGTGTAATGTGTTTGTCACAGGATAATTGACAGGTGTAACACACTTATGGTATTATGCATTTGTCACAGTATTAGTGACAGGTGTAGCACACATGGTATAATGCATTTGTCACAGGATTAGTGACAGGTGTAACACACTTACAGTATAATGTGTTTGTCACAGGATTAGTGACAGGTGACACACTTATGGTATAATGCGTTTGTCACAGGATTAGTGACAGGTGTAACACACTTATCGTATAATGTGTTTGTCACAGGATTAGTGACATGTGTGACACACTTATGGTATAATGCGTTTGTCACAGGATTAGTGACATGTGTAACACACTTATGGTATAATGCGTTTGTCACAGGATTAGTGACAGGTGTAACACGCTTACAGTATAATGTGTTTGTCACAGGATTAGTGACAGGTGTGACACACTTATGGTATAATGTGTTTGTCACAGGATTAGTGACAGGTGTAACACACTTATGGTATAATGCGTTTGTCACAGGATTAGTGACAGGTGTAACACACTTATGGTATAATGTGTTTGTCACAGGATTAGTGACAGGTGTAACACACTTATGGTTTAATGTGTTTGTCACAGGATTAGTGACAGGTGTAACACACTTATGGTATAATGCGTTTGTCACAGGATTAGTGACAGGTGTAACACACTTATGGTATAATGTGTTTGTCACAGGATTAATGACAGGTGTAACACACTTATGGTATAATGTGTTTGTCACAGGATTAATGACAGGTGTAACACACTTACAGTATAATGTGTTTGTCACAAAATTAGTGACAGGTGTGACACACTTATGGTATAATGCGTTTGTGACAGGATTAGTGACAGGTGTAACACACTTATGGTATAATGCGTTTGTCACAGGATTAGTGACAGGTGTAACACACTTATGGTATAATGTGTTTGTCACAGGATTAGTGACAGGTGTAACACACTTATGGTTTAATGTGTTTGTCACAGGATTAGTGACAGGTGTAACACACTTATGGTATAATGCGTTTGTCACAGGATTAGTGACAGGTGTAACACACTTATGGTATAATGTGTTTGTCACAGGATTAATGACAGGTGTAACACACTTATGGTATAATGTGTTTGTCACAGGATTAATGACAGGTGTAACACACTTACAGTATAATGTGTTTGTCACAAAATTAGTGACAGGTGTGACACACTTATGGTATAATGCGTTTGTGACAGGATTAGTGACAGGTGTAACACACTTATGGTATAATGCGTTTGTCACAGGATTAGTGACAGGTGTGATGCACTTATGGTATTATGTGTTTGTCACAGGATTAGTGACAGGTGTAACACACTTATGGTTTGATGTGTTTGTCACAGGATTAGTGACAGGTGTAACACACTTATGGTATAATGCGTTTGTCACAGGATTAGTGACAGGTGTAACACACTTATGGTGTAATGCGTTTGTCACAGGATTAGTGACAGGTGTAACACACTTATGGTATAATGCGTTTGTCACAGGATTAGTGACAGGTGTAACACACTTATGGTTTAATGTGTTTGTCACAGGATTAGTGACAGGTGTAACACACTTATGGTATAATGCGTTTGTGACAGGATTAGTGACAGGTGTAACACACTTATGGTATAATGTGTTTGTCACAGGATTAGTGACAGGTGTAACACACTTATGGTATAATGCGTTTGTGACAGGATTAGTGACAGGTGTAACACACTTATGGTATAATGTGTTTGTCACAGGATTAGTGACAGGTGTAACACACTTATGGTTTAATGTGTTTGTCACAGGATTAGTGACAGGTGTAACACACTTATGGTATAATGCGTTTGTCACAGGATTAGTGACAGGTGTAACACACTTATGGTGTAATGTGTTTGTCACAGGATTAGTGACAGGTGTAACACACTTATGGTATTATGTGTTTGTCACAGGATTAGTGACAGGTGTAACACACTTATGGTATAATGTGTTTGTCACAGGATTAATGACAGGTGTAACACACTTATGGTATAATGTGTTTGTCACAGGATTAATGACAGGTGTAACACACTTACAGTATAATGTGTTTGTCACAAAATTAGTGACAGGTGTGACACACTTATGGTATAATGCGTTTGTGACAGGATTAGTGACAGGTGTAACACACTTATGGTATAATGCGTTTGTGACAGGATTAGTGACAGGTGTAACGCACTTATGGTATAATGCGTTTGTGACAGGATTAGTGACAGGTGTAACACACTTATGGTATAATGCGTTTGTGACAGGATTAGTGACAGGTGTAACACACTTATGGTATAATGCGTTTGTGACAGGATTAGTGACAGGTGTAACGCACTTATGGTATAATGTGTTTGTCACAAGATTAGTGACAGGTGTAACACACTTATGGTATAATGCATTTGTGACAGGATTAGTGACAGGTGTAACACACTTATGGTATAATGCGTTTGTCACAGGATTAGTGACAGGTGTAACACACTTATGGTATAATGTGTTTGTCACAGGATTAGTGACAGGTGTAACACACTTATGGTATTATGTGTTTGTCACAGGATTAGTGACAGGTGTAACACACTTATGGTATAATGTGTTTGTCACAGGATTAGTGACAGGTTGTTACGGTTACCCTTAGTCTCGCTGAGAGATGGACCGCTTAGTAGCCTGGATCCCTATTGCTAAAGAGGGGAGAAGCTGCTTTCCATAGTATTCTATATGAGTCTCGCAAATATAGAATAATCTCCCTTAGCTGCAGTACAGCTAGGATACCCTTCTGCCCACAAAAACGAGTCAACGCTGCGATTGAGGGTCAAAACAAGAACTCAGGACTGGGATGCCCAGCCTGCTTTTTATTAAGGTTACATGCACACAGGGCACTCCCAGGGGGAGAGGGGGGGAAGCACAAAATCCCCCATCACACATTTAGATAGAGAGCACTGTCCTTTGACAGGCCACAATAGGATTACAGTACTTAAGATAACAAGTTTACAAGTTCATCTTATCAATTAGCAGTCTGGCTCCAGAGGTGATTAGACAATAGTTTCTAAAAGCTGAAAAAAAAGAGTTAACTCTTTATGAAATGAAACTTGTTACGGTTTTCTTGGAGCCCTTCTTAGGCGCTGGCTTGCTGGTTCAGGCATTGCTGCTGGGAAATAAGCTTTTCACAACAAAATAACTAATGCTTCTGTAACATTGCTCCCTTTCTGTGGAACACTCTGGCAGACACGGTCTGACCCCTTTTCGGGGCAGACTAAGGCTGTCCAGACCGCTGGTTATGCGGGGCTGAGGTCGGTTTGTCTGGACAACCCGTCGGCGTTGCCATTCTGTTTCCCAGGTCTGTAAGTAATGGTGAAATTGAAGGTTTGCAACGATAAGCTCCAACGTAATAGCCTGCCGTTATCTCCAGAGACCCGGTTCAGCCACACCAACGGGTTATGGTCGGTGACCAGAGTGAACTCCTGACCATATAAATAGGGAGTCAATTTCTTTAATGCCCACACCAAAGCCAAACACTCCTTTTCGACCGCTGCATAGCTGACTTCGCGGGCAGGAGCTTCCGGCTGATGTAGGCAACTGGATGCTCCCCTCCATCTTCGCCTACTTGGCTGAGGACGGCTCCCAGCCCGAACATGGAAGCATCGGTATGGACGATAAAACGTTTGTTAAGGGCTGGGGCCGCCAAGACAGGAGCGTTAATTAGAGCATTTTTGAGAGCCTGGAAAGCCGTTTCACAGTGGGGAGACCACAGGACCTGTCGAGGTAAGTTCTTCTTGGTCAAGTCAGTCAGGGGTTTGGCAAGTGTGCTGTAGTCTGGTACGAACCGTCTATAGTACCCTGCCGTGCCCAGGAAGGCTAGGACCTGAGTCTTAGTGATGGGGGTGGGCCAATTGGCGACAGCTTCTATTTTGGCCGGCTCTGGTCGCTGCTTTCCACACCCCACCCGGTGACCCAGGTACTGTACCTCGGCCATCCCAAAGTGGCATTTTTCTGGCTTCAGAGTCAGGCCAGCAGCCCAGATCTGATCCAGAACCATTCCCACATGAGCTAAGTGGTCCTCCCAGGACTCACTGTGGATCGCTATGTCGTCCAGGTAGGCGCAAGCAAAACTCTGGAAGCCATCCAGGAGCCTATCCACCAAGCGCTGGAATGTAGCTGGGGCATTCTTCATCCCAAACGGCATTACCCTAAACTGATATAAGCCGAATGGGGTGACGAATGCCGACTTGGGGATAGCCTCCGGGGCCAGGGGAATCTGCCAGTAACCTTTGCAGAGGTCAATAGTGGTCAGGTAATTTCCCCTGGCTATACGATCGAGTAGCTCGTCTACCCTGGGCATATTTACTAGCTGGGCTTTAGGGTGATCGCCTCGCCTTCCTACTCGTTGACACACATCGCAGGTGTTACAGTAAGTTCTAACGTCAGCGTGCACCCCTGGCCAAAAGAACGTGTGAGTAATGCGGTGTAGGGTACGGGTAACGGCTAGGTGGCCTGCTAAGGGGATGTCGTGGCCTATTTTGAGGATTTCTTGACGGTATTTGTGGGGCACTGCCAGCTGTCACCTACGCTGTCCC
>NC_069499.1:1588575255-1588577755 GCF_027579735.1 Bombina bombina
GGGTTAAATCTCAACCAATGAGTGTAGATATTGCTACATGACACAGAAGTCAAGGGGTTAAATCACAACCAATGAGTGTAGATATTGCTACATGACACGGAAGTCAAGGGGTTAAATCACAACCAATGAGTGTAGATATTGCTACATGACAAGGAAGTCAAGGGGTTAAATCACAACCAATGAGTGTAGATATTGCTACATGACACAGAAGTCAAGGGGTTAAATCTCAACCAATGAGTGTAGATATTGCTACATGACACAGAAGTCAAGGGGTTAAATCACAACCAATGAGTGTAGATATTGCTACATTACATAGAAGTCAAGGGGTTAATCTCAACCAATGAGTGTAGATATTGCTACATGACACAGAAGTCAAGGGGTTAAATCACAACCAGTGAGTGTAGATATTGCTACATGACACAGAAGTCAAGGGGTTAAATCACAACCAGTGAGTGTAGATATTGCTACATGACACAGAAGTCAAGGGGTTAAATCTCAACCAATGAGTGTAGATATTGCTACATGACACAGAAGTCAAGGGGTTAAATCGCAACCAATGAGTGTAGATATTGCTACATGACACAGAAGTCAAGGGGTTAAATCGCAACCAATGAGTGTAGATATTGCTACATGACACAGAAGTCAAGGGGTTAAATCGCAACCAATGAGTGTAGATATTGCTACATGACACAGAAGTCAAGGGGTTAAATCTCAACCAATGAGTGTAGATATTGCTACATGACACAGAAGTCAAGGGGTTAAATCTCAACCAATGAGTGTAGATATTGCTACATGACACAGAAGTCAAGGGGTTAAATCACAACCAGCGACATGATGTAGGCCCATTGAATCGGAAGCTTACCTAAGGAAACATTCCAGCAGTGTGACATTGCTTTCTGTTAACTATCAGACACATTATAATTGTGCTTAAGTCTGTGACCGTGAGAGGCACAGAACAGCCTTGGGCACATTTATTTAAAGGCTGCATCGCAAGCTTTCTCCTGGGGCGCTCTCAGCCCTTGAATTAGTCAGTGCATGAAACAAGGAAATAGCAGAAAAAAGACCAATAACTGGCCGATCAAGGTCACAATGGTGCTTAACCCCTTCACTGCTGACCACATTTCTCAGCACATAAAAACTCTAGGGGGTCAATTTATTATAGTGCGAGCGGACATGATACGATGTAGCTTAGCACGTGCCAAAGGTTCACATCACGCTTTGCTATGTCATCAGATCTTACTGCCCCTATAGCAACCTGGTCTCTCCCTGGTGCCAGCTGGTGCACCTGTGTCTAACATATGTGTGATCCTATGGATAGTTTATTTCTTATTGGCACACAAAACAGTACATGTGATAATTGTCATATACTGATCTATGGTATCGTCACTCAGGTGACAATTATTTATTTATTTATTTTTCAATCAAAGCCAGTCACGTGTTGCACAGACAAGCTATTGAGCCAAGGTCAGGTTTGTCTACCAGGACACCAGGAGATTTCCCGGTGGGCGACAGCATCTGGGGCTGGCCAGCCACAGGTTAAGGGGGGGGGTGTCACTGCCAGTGAGACAATGCAGCTGTTTCACCTCTATTCGCCTCTGAGCTATATGTATCAAGGTCAGAAATGATTTCCTTGTAAGTTTTATTTCATAGACCATTTAGAAGCCCTCCTCCAGATAGTCTCTAGTGTCTAGTCAAGTGACACAGTGAGACCGAGCGACACACTGTTTTGTCATGGATGATATTGGTTTATAAGGTGCCTATATAACCACAATCAGCCATTTTTAAAACTACAAACTAATATAATTTGATTCTGAACAAATATTGGAGGAAAGAGAATCTCACTTATCCCCTTGAAAAAAATGGGGCGTCTGCATTCTACGGACTCAGCGCGAAAATAAAGCTAGTCTTCAGTTTTTATCCTGGGCTGCGCTATATTCTCAGTCTGGCCTTGTATTGAGCTCTATACACAAAATCCTTCAGATCAACTTTAAAGGGACAGTCTACTTACAGGCACACAAAAGCTAAGGGACTTAACATCCTTTAAAAAGGACTGTTCTCTTTCTCTCCCAATCCCACAGTCAGATTGATTTCTTTGAATGTCTATTGTTTACACAGCTTTTCTATAGCTGCAGGATTAACATTCAGCTAGATTACAAGTTTTGAGCGCTATAGGGATTTTAACGACTGCCACAAAAGCGGCGTTATTTCACCTCCCTATAGCGCTGCTATTACAAGTTTTAAAAAAGCAGGCTTGTGCGGGCGATATGGTTGCGTTGAGCTCCATACCGCACCGAAATCAAGCGCTGCTTTGACGTGCTCGTGCATGATTTACCCATAGACATCAATGGGGAGAGCCAGCAAAAAAAAGCCTATCACCTGCAATCGCAGAATGAAAAGCTACATAACACAGCCCCTTTGATGTCTATGGGGAAATAAAAAGTTACATTTAAACCGAACACCCTAACATAAACCCTGAGTCTAAACACCCCTAATCTGCCAC